>NC_056726.1:830725579-830815579 GCF_019279795.1 Protopterus annectens
TGGATGGTTGCCAGAACAGGATTGCCAGTCAATATTGAAATCACCTAAAATTGTAGTTTCTTGGGGGAGATGGTGGCTAGACCAGTTGAGGAGATTTTCTAGTGGAAGGATGTTTTGGCCAGGTGGGAAGTAGCATCCAATTATGTTGATAGTTTTTGTTTATTTTGAGGTTGGTATATATTATTTCTTCACTGCCCATTTGTGGAGCTGATGATTTTAAGATCTGGATGCTTAGATGCTATTTAAATATTATAGCTACACCGCCTCCTTTCTTGTTTAGCCGGTCTACTCTTAGTATGCCATAACCAGTAGGGAGGATTTGCTCACGGGTAATGTGAGGTTTTAGCCAGGTTTCTGTCAGGATGACTATATCTGGGGAGTACAAGTCTATGGTGGCATGGAGTTCATGGACTTTGTTGGATATACTTCTAATATTTAGGCTTAGTAGAAGGAAGTCACTTGGCTTTCTATTGGCTGTGATATGGGAGAAGTTGTGGTTTCTAGTCGGATTATGAGGAATGGGGTTAGAGATGGTAGGGCCAGGGTTGGGGTGGATGTCTCCACTTAGGGCTAGTTTTGATATATGATATATATATGATAAATCCGACTAAAGACCAGTGACAAGTGGTGTACCACAGGGTTCAGTCCTGGGTCCTTTCCTGTTTGGTATCTACTTCTTTGAAGTACAGGCCAACACAGAAGGTCTTTGGCTAACGAAGTTTGCAGATGACTGCAAACTAGAAGCCATAATCGAAACTCCTAACGATGTGGACATCCTACAAAAGGGCCTCACTGAGACAGATGCCTGGTGTCAAAGCCATGGCCTCAAGCTCAATGCCAAAAAGAGCATTGTCATCCCCTTTGGTAAAAACTCTGTACCCATGAACTACAACATAGGCGGTAGTATACTTAACACCAAAAGTGTGATGAGACCTTTGACACAGGTGGACAGTAGTCGCTCCTTTGATAATCACATTGCCACAGTAGTCAGGAAATCCTTCTATGTGGCACACCTCATCACAAAAGGTTTCTCATCCAGGAAATAAAGAAGTAATTGCTCCCCTCTATTCATCACTCATTAGACCCATTATAGAGTACAACGCCCCTTTTGGTATGAACCTCACAAGACATCTACAACAACTGGAAAGGCCGCAGAAATACCTCACAAAGAGGATTAGGGGCCTCAAACAGATCCCCTACACAGACCGTCTAAAAAAAACTCCAGCTTTACTCCATCGCATATTGCCTACTCAGAGGTGATCTCTGCCTAACATACAAAGCTATGTCAAACCCAGAGCTGTCAGACATACTCCACTTAACGAAATCCCAATCCCTCCGAGCTACACACTCTAGGGACCTAAACCTGGTCACAACAATAAACAGAACATGCCGGGGGATAGATTCCTGTCCCAGGTACTTCCCATACTCTGGAATAAACTACCTATCTATATCAAACAAAGCTCCTCATTAGCACTCTTCAAGAAAAATCTTGATGACTGGATGGAAAATAGGAAATTCACCCTGGGGATCATGGTTATGCTCGACAGTGGCACGGGAAAATAATTTTCTTGGGTGGCAAAAGCCAGGGTACCATTTTGGCTGGCTTGTATAGGCCCCAGGACTGATAGCATAGTGCCTACCTATGATATGCATGAAGTTATTAGTTTTCTCAGTTTTTGAATGTGTTTATTTATCAGGGAAACTTTATGATTGTGCTCTGTGGGTAATAGGCATGTTGGGAGGGTTTCTATGTTAAGTTGTAGGGATGCTTTATGTTTCAGTAATATAGTTGGTAAAATATGTGCGGGGTGCATAGGGATGGTTCTTGAATTGGTGGGAGGGGAGCTGAGTGAGGGTGAGACATGAGTGGTGGTGTGAGGAGTAGTAGTAGTGGTTGAGTGGGGGAATGATGGAGTTTTGATAGGATGTAAGATATGCAAGGAGAGTGCATGCTGTGAACATAGGTAAGGTATTCCTGTACATGTTAGCTGAGGAGGAGTGATAGTAGTGGGAAGATGAAGGAGGCAGTGTTGGGTTTAGTGCTGTGGTTGGCTATTGGAAAGATGGGAGGGGTTTGTGAGTGTAATAAAGATACTGGGGGCGGGAGGGAATAGGGGGCAGGGTGGGGAGCGAAGCGAGTAGAGACCCTGTTAGTTGCTCTTATGAGGGGGCTGGAAACAATCAGGTAACAGATTAAACTGACAAATGAACATATGACAGTGGATGTGGAGACTCAGGTAGGTACCCTGTATTTCCACAAACTATCAGTTAGCTGTGCCCCAGTTCAGGCAGTTTTAATAAGTTCTATGGCAGAGCAGAGCATGAGGTGCTCAAAGGGTGGTTGTAGTTTTAAAAATGGTGCCTGCCACAGGTAATATTTATTAACTTTGGGATTGGCTTTTAAGGTAATAAACAGGGAAGGGGGAGAAAAAGGGTGTGAGCAGGCAGTTCTTTTGTACTGCTGCTAATGAGCCAAAGCAAAGGCAAGTTTGTGTTTAAGAAATAATCAGAAATGACCAAGGACTGCTCTGAAACTAAGTCATTTCTTAACCATTTCTCAGGTGGAAAAACAGGATAACCTTGTATCAGTAGGCTACTGTGGTCTCAGTTTAAATTAACAAACACACAGTATTTATCAGTTATAGATACTATTTGCTAATAGAAGGAAATAAGAGAAAATGGAGATGAGCGAGTGTGTGTGTGTGTGTGTGGGGGGGGGGGGGGCTGCTTACAAGCCAAAGCAGAACACTCTCCAGGGGAAAATGAATATTGGCTCAAACAGGTAGACACATAGTCAAAGTTAACTATCTGCTTGCAGACAGTTCAGACCCAGACTGTGCTTTTCTTATAAGAATGATAAAGGTGGTACCTCAGTTGAATACTTAAGAGTGGTGTTAGGTTGGAGAGACACTGAGCTCCTCATGGGGCCTGTAGCAGAGTGGATAGTAGTACTGAACAAAAAGCACTCTGATAGGGGCACTCAATGCTCCTATTTCATTCATGAAATTAAAATGTCAATCAATACAATGGGGATAAACACATGTGTATGTTAATTTATACACATGTAAGCACCCAGGCGTGTATACTTCTGTGTTTATATATATGCAAGTACTCGCACTTACACACACTGTGTGTATATTACCCATTTAGCTGTCCACTTTTCTCATCAAGTATAATTCATTTATTTACTTGGATAAAAAATAAATACCAACTGGCAAAATGCGTTCAACTAAATGAACTAAGAAAATATATGTATTTAAGTAGTATTATTTTATGACTACTGTATAGTTTGTAATTGATGGAACTCAAAGAATAAGAACCAAAGCAAAAAAGAAAAACACTTAAAAGTTCATCTGGCAGGACAACTCTGTTCTCAAAAACTTGGTACCTTCCAGGTAAGCAAATCGTCCATATTCTCTCAATACATCTGGTAATGCAGGTAGGCCCCCGTCCTCAGGCCTTTTTCCACCAGTGATGTCAGTGTTGCTAGGCACCTCTATCCAGATAGTTCCTCCATCTGCTATGAAGTACAGCTCATTAAATAATGCAGACTTGTACCAGTCAGGCAGACTTCTGTAGGGAGAAAAAAGGAAATGCATCTGACTGCAAAATGTTCTTTACAAACAGTAAGTAGATTTATTTCACTGCTTCATGAAAAGAAGAAAGTAGTACAGAACTAACTCAAAAAAACAAGCCATTCTGGTGGAATCACATCATCAATAAGTTGTATAACAGAAAGAAGAAAATCATGGCAAAAATTAGGAGGTGCAGCACCCAACAGGATAAAAGCACTTTCATCAAACTAAACAAACTTCAAAGCACAAATAACGTATACCAAAGCCATATCGGAGGTAAATTTGGCCTCCCAGGCCAAGGACAATCACAAAACATTTTTTAACTATGTCTGCAGCCTCAAAGGTAATACACCATTGTGAGTAGTGCACATTGTAAATGGAGCCACTTATCTTCAGCCACAAGATACAGCAAACATACTAGGTCAACAAACTCAGCTCCAACTTTGCCCCTTTCTCCTCATTCAACCTTTCCTCAGGAAACACGATCAAATATAACTCCCCCTGCTATCAATACGGAATAGGTCCTTAATGCTCCAAGTCCAAGAACACTAACGGTGGGCCCAGACAATATCCCAGGATGCCTTCTAAATAGCATGAAACATTATCTATCAGAGCCTCTGGAATTGCTATTTAACTGATGTCTCCAAACAGGCTTGGTGCCTCATGAATGGAAAACAGCAACAGTGATCCCTCTGCACAAAGGTAAGCCATTTACAGACCTTGGAAACTACAGACCCATACATCTCATTAGTCTCATATGCAAAGACATGGAAATAATTATCATAGAAATGATCAGTAATGACACAGGAAACCCTCAGACACTAGACTCAACCTAATTTGGTTTCATCAAGGGTAGGTCATGCCTACTCAACCAGGTGGACTTCTTTCAGAAGGTCACCAAAGCAATGGATAAAGACAAAATGGTTCACACACTGCCTACCTTGACCTGGCCAAGGTATTTAACACAATACCCCACTTACGCACTGTTGACAAACTTAAAAGGTTGGGTAAAAAACCCTTACATCACCCTGTGGATAGCCAGCTGGCTCACAGTCAGGACTCAGGAAGTAAGAAATGGGGAGTCCACCTCTACAAAGAGGCCAATCACAAGTGAAGTCCCTCAGGGATCAGCAGTCCTGAGACCGCTCATTTTTGATATTTACTTCTCTGAAGTCAATACCAATGTCAATGGCCTCTGGCCAACTAAATTTGCAGATGACTGCAAATTAAGAACCGTCAATGAATTGCACACAGACATAAATGTTCTCCAGGAAGGGCAGACACAGACAAACAATTGGTGATATAGCCATGGACTAAAACTAAATGCTAAGAAATGCATAACAGTATAATAGGTGTTTTGGGGGCACACAGAGTAATCTAGCATTTGACCATTACACATCTACAGTAGTGAGGAAATCATTGTATGTTGTGCAAAGTATAAACAGACTTGTTACAGAGTACAATGTCCCCTTTGGTATGTACCTAACCAGGTATATCCAACAACTGGAACATCCAAAGAGGTTCCTCACTAAAAGAATACAGGGCACACGTAACATATCCTATGCAGACCACCTCAAGACCCTATTCCTGTATTCTGTCTCCTACAAGATGCTGAAGGGAGGACTATGCCTGGCATACAAGGCAATGTCAGACCCCACTCTAATGGTTCTCCTGCATATCCGCAAAACAAGCAGCACTAGAATTACCCATTTTAAAGACTTAAACCTTGCCAGTGATTTAAATTGGACCTGCTGGAGAGAGGTATGTATCCCAGAGACTACCCCTTCTCTGGAACAGGCTTCCCATTCATGTGAAGCAGAGTTTCTCCCTAACCCAATTCAAGATTAAACTGGACAACTTGATGGGGAGCAAAAAATTCATCCCTGGTGTGGCACCCATGTCTTTAATGGACACAGGTATCCTGTAATGGTTCCTCTCTGAGGACCCTACTTACACTTATCAAGTGTACCAGAACTTGCCAGAGATTTCAGATGCACAGCTAGGCTTAAAAAGGCCCTTGAGGTTGTTAGCCTAGTAAACAACTATGAACACTATGAGATTTATATTATATAATGCCAGCAACAATTGAGTGAAAAGTTTGCATTAACACTTTGTGCTACTTACTTGAGTGAACCACAACACTGATCGAGGTCACACACTGAATGATTATCCTTGCAAACAGCATGGTGTCTTATAAAATAATACTATAGCTGCAATAAAAAGTACATTTATAAATTATTCTTCTGTTTTACTTTTTCATTTTCCTGAGAAGCCAACATCTTTAATAGTCCTTTCTGTGATTAGCTACATCACAACTTGAATCTACATAAATAAAAACAATGACTTGCAAACTGAATATGTAAAAGACTAAAGGCAAATTAATAAAAAGCACCCACGAAAATAATTCTGTAGCACAAATGCACCTTCTCCCCCTTTTCAAATAAGACTTTGCTAACGGCAAATCCAGCTAAGACTCTCACTCTGAATAATGGCTCAAACCTGCTTTAAAGCACAGAGTGCTATATTTAAGTTTTGGACCACTCTGCCAGCCTTTCACAAACCCTTCTAAGATGCTTTTCCCCGTCCGCCACAGCTGAACCTACCACCTTGTCATCTCTGAAGAGGCTAATCTTGTTCTCTCTTCTTTGAGCTACATCTGAAACAAATGTTGTGAGTACTACACAGTTCTCTGTGGCACTGCACTAGTCAGTTCAAGTTTTCTTATTCATTGCATCATTTTGCAACCCACTCTCCAATCATGTAGCAATAGAGCTCCTCTGTCAGCTCCCTATGCTGGACCAAGTCAAGAAACCTAAGGAGTCCAAGTAGACCACATCTATTAGTACACCCCTATCAAGCTGTCCAGTATCCATGCCAATACTTGATCTGGTTTGACTGACATCTCCTTCTAGCCATGAACCATAATTTGTTGCGATCCTGGAGACTGCTGTTCTCCAAGAAACAACCAACTTCACCCATCTCCATAATGTTACCTGCCTGTTGCTGTTGGGCTTCTAGACCTGACCTCTATTCTCTGCATTATTTGCAACTTCACTATGTATAAGCTTTAACACACCTGCTGTTTGACATCACCAAGAACTTCTACAATGACCAGTAATCAGCAGGAGATATAAGGGGATCTACTATCACAATGGACAAACTCCTGAAGACTTTGGACTTCCAAGATAGCTGCACATTGAGTAACAGTTTGTTCCTAGCTCTCCCAGTGTGAAAACAGAAACTCGGCAGTGAAGGCCAATAGACTTGTGTTTATGGGTAAATTTCAGTAACTGGCAATTAAGTGCACTACCTGGATGCCAAGAATAAAGAAATACAGAAGACCTGGAAAAAATCAGCTACAAAAAGTGAGGAAAAAACATTGATTCGGGAAATTTCTGCAGCTGTTCAGCAAAAAAACAATGCAATCCTCAGACATGACTTCCAATAACCTACAGGAGGATGTAAGACAGGTGCATACAGACCTGGTTAAACTAAACACTTATGGAGTATATCAACACAAACAAAAGGCTGGAAAAAAGGAAGAAGCTTTAAACAGATATTCAGATGAGATGATAAAGCTGCACAAATCAGAGATCAAAATGAAGAAAAGGCTAGTGGAACATGAGACTGCTAAGGAAGATATGTTTCAAAAAATAACAATTAGAGGACAGAGCATGTAGGGAATACCCAAGAATTTCAGCTATACCAGAGAAGTCGAAAGGAAGAGACTGCATTAATTTTATGAAAGCAAAAATAAGCAACTGGACTGGTATTCCACAGCAGAAGCTGTTAGATGAAAGGGCACATTGTGGTTAGCTCCAAACCTAGCTAATAAGAAAGCAACCTAGACTTTTAATAGTAAAGATGTAATTTTACCAGCGGAAAGAGTTGATTCTGACAAAACTGTGGCAGAAGGGCAAAATACTAAAAGTGGGAGAGAGCAGAGTGTTTCTGGAGAATAATTACTCACTGTACACCAGGCAGAAAAGGAGTAAAGTCATTCTGCTATTCAGTCAATGTCGAGAAGTGGGCGTGAGATTCAAACTGCTGCATCGAGCTGTCTTTAAAATATTCTTCCCTGGACAGACAAAATCCAAAAGTTTGTCCAACAGAAAGTGAGCTGTGAAACAGGAGGAGATTCTGCTTCTTGTTCTTCTGGTAAAAAAGACCACAGATCGACTGCATCTGCAAAACCTTTTCCAGTACTTCAATGGAAAATGTTAGAGAGAAAGAAGGGAGCAAGAGAGTTGACTAGAAGAATCAAGAGTACGTTGGAAATGAAGCAGACAGGATTTGGGCGATGGAGAAGAACAGTAATAAAACCAGTAACGCAATGTGGGAATACAATGCAATAATTATATTTGTGAAATATGGCAAAACAAGAAAATCTGGAAATATTGAGCTTTTTCAAAATTTCTTGGATTTGTGTGGGAGTCTATATTCATGTCATTAATGTTCGGAAAAATGCTTTGGGGTAGGGAATAGAGGGGAGAAAGCTAAATGCAAATAAAGAAAACATTTTCTTTTCTTAATAGTACTGTATTTGTGATGTATGGTTTCTTTGCACTCTATTTTTAAGTGTAATGGGAATTGCAAACAGGTGTTGTTTTTCTTTTTCTCCCCTCTTCTCTCTTTCTTCGTTGTACTGTTGAGAGATGTAGGCAATGCAATCTATATAAAAAAAGCCTGGTTAAAATTAATGTGCTTTTTTCATTTATGCATGGGGAAATTACTATTATGGACCTTAGATTGATTAGTTTTAAGAGAGCAAATAAATGAAAAAGAATATTGAATATTATGAGGCTCTTTTTCTAGCAAATGCATGTATAATTAGTGGCAATTCTGCATCTGATCTTCATCTCTCCACAGAGACAATCTGATAAAAAGAAACTGGAGACAGTCTGGTGGGAAGGGTATTAGCTGAGGAGGAAGAGAAAAAACAAAAGGAGAGAGAAACTCGCTAGGACATAATGTTCTCTGAAAGCAGTCAAGGGTTTTCCCAGCTGGGTGGGCTTTAAAGATAAGACAAAATCAATTAGACTTAAAGTTTCTCAATTATTTTAAATGCAATGGGGATACTAATACAAACAGGTGCTTTTTTTTTCTCCCTTCTTCTCTCCTTTTCTTTGTTGAGTTTTAAGAAATGTAGGTACTGCAATGTAAAAAAGTGGGTGAGGAAAGATCTGGTTAAGAGACCATGACAAAAATCAGTGTGTATTTTCCCATGCTTGTATAGGGACATGACTGGGTTAAAGACCCTAAGCGTTATCCAGTAACAAGTTTATTAGAAAACGTGCAAATGAAAAAGAATATTGATTATTATAAGGCTACCCTTAACAGTATTGCGTCTGGTTTGCAAGTCACTGGAAGACAATTTGATAAAGCAAAATTGCTTGGAGAAAGTGTTTACCAAAAGCATTCAATTGTTTTCTCAGCTGGGAGAGCTACAAGATGGATAAAATTAAATAGCACTTACTAATAGCACAGGCTGCACCCATGGGTCTCAGCATGACTAACTAACTCTAGCCTGTCTGTGTGGCTATCAATTTAGAACTTTTGTTCTTATTACGAAGCAAAAACTTCAATATTTGAAGATGTACATATTTTTTTGTTATTATAAAGTTAATAGGTTTTTTTGGGGGGGTTGGGGAGTTTGTTCTGTTTGAGGGCTTTCAAAAAAACAAAGTTATGTAAGATGTGGCATAGGCTCAAATGGATACGACAAAAAAACAACTGTATAAAAGACGAACCTGCCGAGCAGCATACAGGTTCATAGGCAAGTACTAGGCTATCTGCCCAAAGGCATTTATAAGCCTAGCCAGAATGTGTTGGCTTTCACCACCCCCTTAGATTAGTTCCATGTGCCCCTGTCCAACAGAACCATTAGTTCCCTGCGCCACTGTCCACCAGAGCCACTGCAGTGATCCCCGGGGTAAATTTTCTGTTTCCCATCCACCCACCAAGGTTTCTCTTGAAGAGTGTTAGTGAGGGGCTCTGTCTGATATATATTGGAATCGTGTTCCAAAGCATGGGGAGTCTCTGGGACAGGAATCTATCCCTCCAGCATGTCCTATTTATCGTTGTGGTGAGGTTTATATGTCTAGAGCATGTGGCTCTCCAGGATTTTTTTTTTTTTTTTTTTAGGTGGAGCATGTCTATCAATTCTGGGTTGGACATGGCCTTGTATGTCAGGCAGAGATCACCTCTGAGTAAGTGGTATGCAACCAAGTACAGCTGGAGTTTCTTGAGTCCGGCTGCACAGTGCATCTGTTTGAGGTCAGTAATCCTCTTGATGAGGTACATTTGTGGTCTTTTCAGCTGTTGCAGGTGTCTTGTAAGGTACATCCCAAATTGGGCATTGTATTCTATGATGGGTCTAATGAGTGATGAGTAGAGAGGCACAATAACCTCTTTTGTTCTAAATGCGAACCCTTTTGTGATTAGGTGGGCCACATAGAAGGATTTTCTAACCACCTTGGCAATATGATTATCAAAGGAGAGATTACTATCTACTAGGGTCCCCAGATCCCTTATTACATTTTCTGTATTTAGGGGACTACCACCTATGTGGTAGTTCATGGGTACTTTGTTTTTTCCAAAGGGGGTGACTATGCACTTTTTGGCATTTAGTTTGAGGCCATGATTTTGACACCAGGTATCCATCTCAGTGAGACCCTTCTGGAGGGTGTCTGTATCAGCTGGGTAATCAATTATGGTGCCTATTTTGCAGTCATCTGCGAACTTGGTCAGCCATAGTCCTCCTATGCTTGCCTGTACCACTGAGAAGTATATGCCGAACAGGAGGGGTCCTACGACTGAGCCCTGAGGGACGCCACTTGTAACTGGTTTAGAGATGCACATAGAGCCTGCAACTCTCACCATGTGGGTTCTATCCATGAGCCAGTTGGCAATCTATCTCGTGACATAGGGGTTTATGTTCAAGCTGGTGAGCTTGTCTATAATACCAGAATGGGGAATGATGTTGAAAGCCTTTGTGAGGTCTAGGTAGGTTGTGTGGACCTCCTTTCTTTCATCTAATGCCTTGGTAACGGTCTCAAAGAAGTCCACCAGGTTTAGGAGGCATGATCTGCCCTTAACAAAGCCAAACTGGGTAGGGTCCAAGGTTTGGAGGTTCCCAATGTCTCTGTTAATGAGTTCCATGATGATGCGCTCCATAGCCTTGCAGACCAGGCTAGTCAGGCTTATAGGGCGATAGTTCCCGGGGATAACTGTTGCTGTGCGCCACTCTGTGGGTACATAGCCTGGAGAGAGGCTGAGTTTGAACAGTGTGTTTAGGTGAGGGGTTAGTGGTTTTGGAGCTCTTTTAAGACACAGCCTGGGGCACCATCCGGTCCCATTAAAGCTGTGTTTTTGGCTTTGGATAGGGCTATTTTAACCTGTGTGTCGGTGATTGACGAGGCCCTACATTCTTCTGGTATGGTTATCGGACCTTTAGGGGGTGAGAAGGGGGGTGAAGTTTGCACTAAACTTGTCTGCCAAAAAGTTGGCAATATCAGTCGGTTCAGTGTATTTTGTGCCATTCTGCACTAACTCAGAGCAGATCTCAGAGTTTCCACTTAGGTTCTTGACATAGCTAAAGAATGCTTTGTGGTTATCTTTGGAGTCATTGGCTATTTTTCTTTCGAAACTAGCCTTGGATGATTTAATAAGGTATCGTAGTTTCTTGCTGATACTGATCAGGGATGTCTTTCCTTCTTGGGATTTTACTCTTTTCTGTACTAGTTTCCTCCTTCAGTTGTATAGCTTGCTTATGGCAGGGTTCCACCAGACTGGTTTCCTTTTCTTGGAGGAGTGATTGTTGGTTTTAATTGGGATAGCACGATCCATGCATTCCTGCAGATGCTCATAGAGTGCCTTTGTAAAGGTTTTAGCAGCTTGGACAGCACTGTGAACCATTCCACCTCAGTCTTAAGTAACGTGAAATTTGCTTTTGAAAAGTTTTTCACTGTGGTTTCCTTGATTGGGGGTGGAGTCCGGAATGCGGATATCCAGAGTGATTAGTCTATGGTCTGATCTAACCAGCGAGGGGTTGACCTCCAGTGTGGAACACCGGTCGCCCATGTTGGTGATGACCAGGTCCAATATGTTGTTCCCTCTGGTGGGGGTGTTGACTAGTTGATCTAGGGCATTCGAGTTTATAAATTCTAGGAAGCGTTGGGCAAGGGAGTTAGTACTTGAGTAGTTCTCCCAGTTTATGTTTGGGTAATTGAAATCACCCAGTTTTAGGGTGTTTGGTAATATTTCCCAATGTCTCCAGAAATGCTGGGTCATGGTGGGTGATCTGTAGCAAGCTACAATTTGGATTGCAGTTTTGCCCATTGTTAGTTGCACATGGGTGATCTCTGATGCATTGTGCTGTGCCACTAACCTGGAGGTGTGGGTATCTTTGATGAATATGGATACTCCCCCACTTTTTGTGTTTCGGTCCTGGTTCTGTGGCCGAAAGGTATGGTATGAGTTATAGCCTAGTAGTGCTGGGGTGCTCTCACGAGCCTTAAACCAGGTTTCTGTTACTGGGCAGATGTCGATGTTCTCCATACTGAGGAATGCCTTAAGTGCATGCATTTTGAGGTTTAGACTTCTATTAATGAGTAGCATTACCCTCAGTTTTTGGTTACTTGTGCTATTTATGGTGGTGGGTTTGTCTTTTGAGCGTTGCTTAAAAAAGGCACTATAGGGCGGCAAAAGCCTCAGCCAGTATTCGAAAGCCTAAGAGTGACAGGTGCAAGCCATCTCTTGCGAAGCAACGTGGCTTGTCGAGCATGTCATCTCAGGCAAACAGATGCTGAACCCCCTTTGAATGACAACAGAAACTTAGTCAATTGTTGAAATTTATCATTTTTTCTTTATACTGTGGCATCATTCTTGGTGAGGGCAGGATAAAGCTCTTCCATGTCTCTTTTCATGTAGTCCAGGGAGGTACACCTCAGGTCATTCACACCAACATGGACAATGACAGAGTTGTATTTGTACTTGTTCTGGAGTGACCTGAGTGCTTGTGTTATGTGGCGGATCCTGGCTCCCGACAGGCAGCTAACTGCATCCTTCTTGTCCAGCCTAGTTAGTGGACATCAGTGTGCCTGACTACAGAGTCGCCTATTACTAGTGTGTTGGGTATGTTATTTTGCCTTAAGGGCTGTGATTGCGTAGCACACTGATTATGTGTTTCATGGTTGGTGATGGGGTGTGGAGGTTGCTTGGATGTCGGCTTTGGAGGTTTCTGTTGCTTTTGCAGATTTTTATTTAAAGCCTTTGAGTATGTTTTCATGTATTCCTCTGTGTTATTTTCCAGTGTTGGTTTATTAGGTCTATGTAAGACTGGTGGTGTGTTGCAAGTATTACCCTTCTCCTCTTGACTGTCAGTTCCAGTCTTGGGATGAAAGAGCTTTCCCTCCAGTTTGGCTGTATAATTGCATCTCTCACCTATATTAGTGTTTGGTGGTAGGAGGAGAGGGTTGTGTGTACATGAGACAGTTGTAACATTGCCTCAAAATGCCCAGATTCAACAGTTGGACTGGAGAGTACACCGGAAACTGCCCTTTGGACATGTCTGAATAGGTAGAGTAAGCTGTTTTTCTGACTGGCTGGTGGGGACGAATAGAGAGCCTTGTCCTTCTGGACAGTATAGGGGGGTCTAGTGCTAGGGTTAAATTAGTCCTTGCTATTAATTTTAAGCAAGTGCTTGACTGTGAAATGAATGGTTTAAGTGCTGAAGTTGAAGGTTTGTCTAGTTCCAATGGAAAAATTGAAGAGTACACACTTCGTGGAGCCGAGAATAGTTTAACTCTAGCTAACTGGCGCTGCCCAGCGCGCAAATACGTTTTTTAGAGTAGGGAAGTGAAAGAGATAGAAATTAGCCCAAAATGGCCAATAAACTACTGCCTTCTGGGATGAAACCACTCCTCCAAGGACAGATAGGCTTCTCAAAGCCCCCTCTCTCACACAGGTGAATAGAGAAACTTCCTTCTATCCAAGTAAGGTATGGGCAACACAGAAACTTGTAATACAGCCCTGGATTCAGCAATAACCTGAAAATTGGACTATACTAGCTCAGAAAGGTGGGAAACAAGAATATATATATATATATATATATATATATATATATATATATATATATATATATATATATATATTTTTTTTTTTTTATTTTTTCAGAAAATAGGGCAAATACAATCAAAATTAGCCCAAAATAGCCAATAAACTACTAACTTCTGGGCTGAAACCACTCCTCCAGGGACAGATAGGCTGCTCAAAGCTCCCCTCTCTCACAGGTGAATACAGAAACTTCCTTCTATCCAAGTAAGGTATGGGCAACACAGAAACTTCTAACACAGCCCTGGATTCAGCAATAACCTGAAAACTGGACTATACTAGTTCAGAAAGGCGGGAAACTTTTAGTTATGTACTTACCATAACTTTAGATGTTTGGGATCCATCTCGCCTACATTCTGTACTGATGGGTTCGGAGCCGATCCTCGGCTCCGACTCGGCATGCTATACTATAGAGTGAAGTCTCTAATTGGCTGAGCTATTCTACATCCCAGGATGCACCACCACTACTTCCCCAGATCTTGTTTGTCCGCACACATGCACACAGTCATAGACAGTTGAAATAACACTGCCAGGTGTTTCAAGATGAAACGGCTAAACTGAACCGTCCGGTCTCTTTTGATCTCCAAGGCAGGGGGAAGGAGGGTGGGTTATTAGGAATGTAGGCGAGATGGATCCCAAACATCTAAAGTTATGGTAAGTACATAACTAAAAGATGTTATGTGATCCTATCTCGCCTACATCCTGTACTGATGGGACAGCGTCCCTAGCACCTGATTCCTGGGTGGCTCACTGGAAAACACTCCTGAGAACTGTGGAACCAAAGGAAGCTTGCTCCCGAGATGCCACATCCAATTTGTAATGAGAAATGAAGGTGTGAGGAGAAAACCAGGTAGCCGCAGCACAAATGTCACTATTGGCAAGCTTGGAATGAAAGGCTGTCGAAGTAGCCATAGCCCTTGTAGAATGAGCTTTCACACTGGTTGTAAGCTCTCTATTAGAAAGAAAGTAAGTATGACTGATACAGTCTCTGATCCACTTGGCAAAAGTGACCTTCGTGACGGCTTTGCCCAATTTACTGTCCGAAAAGGACACAAACAACTGATCTGTTTTCCGTGTTTGGTGCGTCCTAAGTAGAAACACAATTGCCTGTGAACATCCAATGAATGGAAGATATATTCCGCTCTGTCTGAGTAGTTGGGGAAGAAAACTGGGAGTTCCAATGACTGCTGAAGACAAAAACTAGAACAAACTTTGGGAACAAAGGATGGATTAGGCCTGAGAGATACTCTATCCTTGTGAAAAACCAGGTACGGTGGTTTGACACATAGGGCTTGAAGTTCCGAAACTCTTCTGGCTGATGTAATTTCCACCAAAAAAGCAGTCTTCCAAGAAAGAAATTTCAAGTCACAAGTTGCTGCCGGTTCAAGGGGAAGAGGTCAAAGCACCTAATCAAATTAAGATCCCACGGTGGAGCGGGATGAGAAATCGGAGGTCGTAGCAGCCCAGCACCTTTCATGAAGGCTTTACACAACTTATTGCTCATCAAAGATGGGTCTATACTTTCATGAAAATTAGAAATAGCTGCCAATTGAACCTTGATGGTAGAGACCGAAGAACCTTGACTGAATAAGGAAGCTAAAAATTTCAAAACTTCAGACACCGGGGCAGTAATGGGATCTAATCCCCGGAGTTGGGCCCAAATGGCGAATCTCTTCCATTTGCTGTTATACATTTTCTTAGTCGAATTCTTGTGGGCAGAGGACAAGATATGTATGACTTCCGAGTCCAAAACCTGGTTCCTAATTATGGTCGGAAGTGGAGGAGCCAAGCTGTTAACCTCAACGAGTGAAGGGACTGATGAAGCTGTCCCGACTGGTGGATCAAGAGATCTGGAACCTGGTCCAGGAACCATGGACCGTCCAGTGCGTATTTCCGAAGAAAGGGCAGCCAGACTTGACGAGGCCAGTATGGGGCAACTAAAATCATCTTGCACTGCAAGTGAATCACCTTCTGGATCACCCTGGGAAGAAGGGAAACCGGTGGAAAGGCGTACAGTAGGCCGGTGGGCCAAGCTTGGACTAGGGCGTCCTTGGGAAACCCCCCCGGAACTGGGGTGAGAGAGAAGAACTGTAGACATTTCGTGTTGAGAGGAGTTGCAAAGAGGTCGCAACAAGGAGTTCCCCATCTTCTGAAGATCTGAGTTGCCACTCTGTCATTCAGAGACCACTCGTGCGGGGAGAGAATAATTCTGCTCAGTCTGTCTGCTATCACATTGGATCTCCCCGGAATGTGTGTTGCTACCAAGAAACGGTTGGTTGCAATAGCCCAATCCCATACTTTCATGGCCTCTCTGCAAAGGGGGTAGGACCTGGTCCCTCCCTGCTTGTTCAGGTACCAGACTACTGACATGTTGTCGGACTGAACGGCAATCATGCCCTGGGGGAGGTAACTGTGTAGTGCTTGTAGCGATAGAAGCACCGCCCTCATTTCCAGTATGTTGATGTGTAGGGAACTCTCGTCGGGTGCCACTTGCCTTGGACTGAGCTGCCCAGGTAATGTCCCCCCCACCCCATCTGGGAGGCGTCCGTAGTCAAAGTGGCCACTGGAGGTGGAGGAACGAAGGGTCGCCCCTGATCCAGGTTGGAGGAAAGAAGCCACCAACGAAGGTCCTGTTTGCACGTCTCCATGATCATAATGAGGTGACTGAGAGGGAGATCCTGATACGACCACTGGACTGACAGGAGCCACTGGAGAATCCTCATATGCAATCTTGCTAAGGAAACTAGGAGAACGGTAGCCGACATGGAACCCAACAGTTGTAGGACCATCCTTGCTGGGGCTCGGCGTTTGAAGAGCAATGCTCGGACTTGAGATTGTAATATTTCTATCCTCTCTGTAGGAAGATAGACCCGCATTTGCTTTGAGTCTATCTCTACTCCGATAAATCGTATGCGCTGAGATGGCAGCAACACAGACTTTTCCCAATTGAAGGTGATTCCTAGGGAGTTGCCTAGAGATATAGTGGCTGTAAGGTTCTGTAAGAGTAGACGCCTGGGAAGTGGCAGTTAGGAGCCAGTCGTCTAGGTATGGAAACACCTGGAATCCTAGACTTCTCAGGTGAGCAGTCACCACCGCCAAACATTTGGTGAACACCCTGGGGGCTGTGGTGAGCCCAAAGGGCAGTGCGCGGAACCGGAAATGACTGTCTCCCAGGCTGAAGCGCAAGTGTCTCCTGGACGCCTAATCTATCAGAATATGATAATAGGCGTCCTTGAGATCTATGGAGCACATCCAAACACCTTCCTCCAGCAGCGGGAGAATGGATTGTAAGGTGACCATCCGGAACTTGGACTTCTTGACAGAACGGTTGAGCTTGCTGAGATCCAAGATGGGCCTCATGTCCCCGGTCTTTTTTGGCACCAAAAGAATCTTGAGTAAGTCCCTAATCCGGTCTGGTCTTTGGGGACCAGTTGGATGACTCCTTTTTGAAGCAGCTTTGAAATATCGATGGCTGCAAGATCCCGTTGACTGGGTGGTGGGTCCGGGATTTTCCGGGATGGTGGGGGGGGGGGCTGAGAAAAGGGGATGTTGTAACCTCCGGCAATGATCTGGAGCACCCATCGGTCCTGAGTGATATTCTCCCAGGCCTTTAGGTGCCTCGAAAAATGACCCCCAACTGGCTCCGGAGTGGCGCAGTCGGGCAATCCTTCAGGGATGCTGGAAGGTTGAGGAGCCACGAAAGAACTTGCAGTCTCCAGTGTTGCGGGGGCCTCTGCCGCCTCTGGGACGGCGTCTTCCTGAAAAATTTCCCCCCACTCTGTCTCTAGAAGGGGGATCATCCTGCTGTGAGGGGTAAGTCTTCTGAGATTTGTGGAACCACATATTCCCCCCTCTTCTAGCCTTGGGATAAGGCCGGAAGGGAGTGGAAAACCGTGCCCCCACGGCAGTCAAAGTCTTACCCTCTTGTTCACAGCGGGTCAAGGTGTCCTTTACCTTGGGTCCAAACAAGGAGGACCCATCAAAGGGAGCGTCTGCAAAGGAAGACTTGAAGGCCTCCGCAAAATGACACAGGCGGAGCCAGGCTTGTCTCCATAGAGCAACACCTGTACCCGCCGCTCTACTCGCCGCATATGAAATGAGCCTCATGGACGAGTTCGATATTGATGATAAAGTAGCCAACTGAGAGCTAACCATCTGGGCCAACTGCTCAGGTAGGTTACCAGAGAGGGTATCTGAAAGTTCCTTGACCAGATCCCTCTGAAGTCTGGTGAAGTGCGTCAGGTAATTCAGAGACCTTAAAGTAAAGGCTGCTGAAGTAAGGGTGCGCTTCCTGTACCGATCCATACTCCTGGACTCTTTATTAGGAGGATGGACGGACGTCGAAGCCTCTGCCACATCTTGCTGGGTAGCAGATGCCACCACCAGGGCATCTACGGCCACACCTTTAGATAAGAATTCCTTTTCAGTGGGTGCTGACAGAAATTTATTCGGGTGAGCTGGCACCAGTTCCACAGAATCCGGGTGCTCCCACGCCCTTCGAGAGATCAAATCCAGGAGCTCATCGAAGGGCGGAGACACCCAGGAGGCAGAAGGCTGAGCCCCAAAGGCCTTGAGGAATACCGACTCCTCAGTGGATGGGGGTTTGGACTGCCAGTTGCCTCGTTGCTTGAGGATTTCTAAGATGTCCACAAAGGAGACATCATCCGAGGATGACTTGGGGGACCCCTCCACATCATCGAGGTCGGTGTCAGAGGTGAGAGACTCATCAGGCGAGTCGACGTGCTTCCTCTTACACGGTCCCTTCCTAGAAGGTTCCGAAGAAGAAGCCTCGGAAGGACCCCCAGGAAGGGAGGAATCCCCAATGGGGGTGACCTCAGGCCCCAGGGCTCCGCTGTCTTGAGACAGGGGGACAACAAAGGAACTAGTCTCCATGCCAAGGGAAGGTGCCGGAGAGATGGTGGAGGTAGCCAAGGATGATTTGGCCAAAGCACTCCTCATGGCCCTGAAGGCCGGACCCCCCCCCAGAGTCCTGGGAAGGTCCGACCCCCGAGGCCACAACAGTAGACGGCACTCCCGCCGGCACCGAGAGGGAGGCTCGGAACTGAAAGCATTGGACCCGAAGCGTCACCCCCGGGGCCGACCGAGGAGGTCCGTGTACCGAACTCTGACCCGAAGGTCGGGGTTGGAGTAAGGGTCGGAGCCGACCCAAGAACCTCCACTGGCTCCACTAGCACAGACTCCAATGGCGCCGAGGCTGTTGGAGGAGGAACCAATACAACAGGGTGGACAATCGGCTCCGGAGCCGACTGGGCTGGAGCCGAGACTAACTTTTGGAAAACTGGAGACTGGAACAGCCTTTGCAGCACCCTGTCTATATCCGAATCGGACATCCTCGAAAACCAAGAAGAGACCGATCGGGCCCGAGTTGACTTCTCCACCGGTTCCGAAAGACTGGGGGACCGGCTCCGAATAGTCTCAAGTAATATCGGTGCCGAGGGAGATTCCACCAGTACAGCAATTTCCCTCAGAGCCGACAGGGACTTCGGCGCCGAGGTAGAAGAGTCTGAGCGAGCGACCTTTCTCGGCTCCGAAACCAATGGAGCCGGAGAAGGTGACCCACCTCTCGATGCTCGAGCACTCGGCTCCAAAGACAGAGGAGTCGAGGCTGGAGGCGAGGCAGACCGTTCCGACCTCCGCTCCGAAGTCCGTGGAGCCGACGGAGAAGCCTGCCTTGATTTCTTTGCTGTCGGCTCCGACGGACTGGTCGGAGCCAAAGACCTCTTCTTCTTGGAAGGAGAGGGGGAAGAAGATAAAGCCTCTTCAAAAGAAGGGGTGATAAGCCCCTTCAATATTAATTTGTTTTTCCTCTCTTGGAGGACACGAGAAGAAAAGGCGTGGCATACACTGCACGACTCTTGAAGGTGTTTGGGGCCTAAGCAATAAACACATAGAGAGTGATCATCCGTGATTGACATCTTGTACCCACACTTGGTACATTTTTTAAAGCCCGAAGGCCTATGTTCCTTCGACATACCACAAATACACACACCAAAAATCAAGGTAAACTGAATACACAGAGATGCCTAATCCCTCTAACTTAAACAGGATAGGCCAATAACTCACACAGGCGAAAAACTGTAACACAGCTCTAGCAGAGCGCGAGGGCAAGGCCCGTCTAACTAAAAACGGAACCTTGACGTGTATAGGAACAAATACCACACACAAAATCTTTTGTAACAAAAAAGACCCTAAAAATGTCCAAAATAGAGCGTGAGGGAATCCCTACTAAATTAAGTGGGAACCTAACGCTAACAACAATCCACACAAACTCAAACTCACACAAACTCCACAAAAAACGTTTAGTAGCTGTTAAAACAGCTTTTGGTTGAAAAATTATCAAAATTCTGACAGGAAATTAGTCAGTAAAGAGTACTTAGCCCAGCCAAGTCGAGACCACGTCTATTGCTGTCAAGCGGCAAACGAGATCTGGGGAAGTAGTGGTGGTGCATCCTGGGATGTAGAATAGCTCAGCCAATTAGAGACTTCGCTCTATAGTATAGCGTGCCGAGTCGGAGCCGAGGATCGGCTCCGAACCCATCAGTACAGAATGTAGGCGAGATAGGATCACATAACATCAAGTATACTTTTTTGTTTTTTTTTTTGTTTTTTCTCAGAAAATAGAGCAGATACAATCAAAACACTTTAAATGCCCAGAAAAGGCTATTGCACTTTAGTGTGTAGCCAACAACAGTTAAACAGATTATTTAAACACCAAAACAACTTAATTCAAGTGCAGGCAGCAAATAAGTACAATATGTAGCAATAACAAACTTTTTAGATCACAGAAACGCTAAAACAACTGGCGTTTTAGGCGGAATTAGTTTAAGACAGCATCACTCCAAAGTCTCTCTTTTGTCTCTGAGCTGCTGTAGAGTTTGCAGAACACCTGGAAGGCACTTGCCGAGTGGAATACAAGTGCAACAACTGCGCAAATGCGGTTTTTATAGCAGGGAAGTGAAACAGATAGAAATTAGCCCAAAATGGCCAATAAACTACTAACTTTTGGGCTGAAACCACTCCTCCAGAGACAGATAGGCTGTTCAAAGCTCCACTCTTTCACAGGTGAACAGAAAAACTTCCTTCTATCCAAGTAAGGTATGGGTAACACAGAAACTTGTAACACAGCCCTGGATTCAGCAGTGACCTGAAAATTGGACTATACTAGTTCAGAAAGGTGGGAAACAAGTACATTTTATATATATATATATATATATATATATATATATATATATATATATATATATATGGGTCACCTTTAAAATCTCGAAATCGCGTTTGCCCGAAACGGAACGGAATCCGACGGGACGAGAATACCGAAAACGCAGATGACCGAAAAGGACGGACTCGGTAAGTGTGCGATCGAGTGAGGGAGTTAGTGTTAGGGAGCGGACAGGTAAGTGTGCGATAGTGAGGGACTGTGGGTTAGGGGTGGGTTAAGTGGGTTAGGGTGCAGGTAGGGTGTGTGTGCGATGGTGAGGGACTGTGGGTTAGGGGTGGGTTAAGTGAGTTAGGGTTAGGGTGCAGGTAGGGTAAGTGTGCGGTAGTGTCGGACCTTAGGGTTAGGGTTAGGGATAGTGCATATGTTATGTAGTGTACTGTGTTGGTGTAATGGTTTTCGGTGTTTTGCGTTGTCGGCGTTTTATGTTTTCGGTCTTTTCGTTTCGGTCGTTAGTGTTTCGGGCAAACGAGGTTTCGAGGTTTTAAAGGTGAGCCATATATATATATATATATATATATATATATACATATATCCCCCCCCCCCAGAAAATAGAGCAGATACAATCAAAACAACACTTTACCCAATTAACCAGTTAAAAAGCACAAAACTGAGCTCTGTTCCAGCAGTCTTCAATCAGACAAGTTCTAACTGCACACTCCTGGCACTAGGGTACAGAGAAACCTTCTCCAAAAAAGACGGCCTGGATAAGTGCACAAGATATGCAAACAAAGCTAGATCTAGCACGCCTGAATCTAGTCTATGCTACAGCAAAGAAGGTGTAGTGATTTTAGAAAGAAACAGTTCAAGTAGACATGTTCAATATGCCTTTAACCAGAAATTCCCAGCTCAGAAGGGCAGAATCTAGCCTCTCCTCCCACAAGAGTGCAGACCACAAACCTTCTTAATGTACAATAACTGGCCTGAAGCCCACGTGCTTAATGCAGAACTAATACACTTTTAGAATAACAGACACTGAGCCTTCAATTAGTACTTCCCAACTTAGAAGGATGTATGCTACCTGTCCTGCTACAACAGTGCAGACCACAAACCTTCTTAATGTAAAACAACTGGTTTGAAGCCCAAGTGCTTAAATCAAAAGCCTTTGAATAACAGTTACAATTTAATCAGGCTACTAACAAGCAGTAATAAAGGCAGCAGAATAAATTCAACTGAGTACTTTTAAGAAGAGGCAAATGCAAAATAAGGTAATAAAGCAGGAAGAAACACAAATACAGTAAAGCAGATGAAGTGCAATTTTTTTTTTTTTTTGGAGAGGGAGGAAACAGAGCAGATTAAGATACTATAGGGGAATGTCCTTCCCAAGTGCTCTCTCTGTACACAGCAGAGGAGATGGGACTGGTAGGAGTATCTGAAATCAAAATATGATCTCACTGTAACAAATGAGATGGAGCCAGGGGGAGTGTCCAAAAACAGATTTACAGCAGGGGCGGGCAATTCCAAAGCCACCAAGATTAACACCACAACAGGAAACAGGGAGGGGGGTGTGGAACGAACTTTAGATAGACAGAGACACGCAATATTTACTGAATCAAATCTTTCTTAAATAAGTGCAGAGAAAAGTATACTTAAATCAGCTTGTGTCCAGTTGATACATGCAGACAAGTCTCAGTAGCCAGCAACTAGAAATGATTACTACAAATGTAACCAACACAGATTTTAAAGCAAGAAGAGAACCCCCCAGGCTAACACTAACACAGGAATTTCAAGGCAGTCAAACAACTTTCAATGAGCCCAGATGGCTACACTTTTTCACACTTCAGGCAACTGCAGATAGACAGAGGCACACAATATTTACTGAATCAAATCTTTCTTAAATAAGTGCAGAGAAAAGTATATGTAACATAAAAGTTGGAACTAAGCCGTTATACATAAAAGGTGGTAATAATAATGATATAAGAAAACAATGCATTCTGTAATGTCTTTCAATCTGAATGGTGTTGCAGATAAATATAAAAAAGAAAGAGTAGAAAAGTATATTAAAAATGTAGAGTGCAAATAGCTATGCTACAGGAGACGGACCTGGAGAGAAATGAACTTATGAATTTAATTAAGAAAGGTTTTCAAGATGGTTATTCATCAGAATATCTGGAGCATCGGAAAAGAGGAGTATTTATATTAATTGCAAGAGGAGCTCCAATAGTGATAGAAGAGAAAAAAAAATAATGGAAGATAAATAGTACTAAGGGGCTTCTAGAAAGGAAAAAATATTACACTGGTATGCATTTAGATTCCACCTAAAACTGCTATAATGGAGGTTAAGAAAATTCTGGGAGAAATAATCAGCTTTCAGCAAGGAATATTACTTACAGGTGGAGACTGGAATTTGGTTTGCAACACTGAAGATGTGTCTGGGGGCCAAGAAGGGAAAATGTAACAAAGGAGGGGTAGATTTTTTAAGAATTTTATGAAAATGTTTGGCATGGAAGATGTGAATTCAGTACTAGGAGTTTGCAGTGAATTTATATATTATTCTCCAAGATACAAAAACTGGGCTACGCTAGATAGAATTTATATCTCACAGGAACATGTGCATTTAATTGAAGGTCTTGAAAAGCATCAATAACTACAGTGGATATAAAAAGCATACACACCCCTGTTAAAAATGCCAGGTTTTTGTGATATAAAAATGAGACCACAATAAATGATTTCAAAACTATTCCCACCTTTAATATGACCTATAACCTGTACAATTCAATTGAAAGACAGACAAATTGGTTAATGGAAAAAATATAAAAAACGTACAATAAGCTGGTTTCATAAGTGTGCACATCCTTAAACTAATACTTTGTTGAAGCACCTTTTGATTTAATTACAAAATTCAGTCTTCTTGGGTACACACTTGCCATCAATTAGAGAGACTCTGACTAACCCCAAATAAAGTTCAGCTGTCCTAGTAGGACTTTCCTGACATTTACTCAGTTGCCTGCTACAGAAAAAGCCATGGTTCACAGAGAGCTTACAAAGCATCAAAAGGATCTCATTGTTGAAAGCTACCAGTCCGGAGAAGAGTACACAAAAATTTCCACAGCATTGGATCTACCATGGAACACAGTGAAGACAGTCATCAAAAAGTGGAGGAAATATAGGACAACAGTGATGTTGCAAAGAACTGGACGTCCCTCCAAAATTGCTGAAAAGACAAGACGAAAACTGGTCAGGGAGGCTGCTAAGAGACCTACAGCAACACTGAAGGAGCTGCAGGAATTTCTGGCAAGTACTGGTTCTGTACTACATGTGACAACAATCTCCCGTATTCTCCATATGTCTGGCCTGTGGAGTAGGGTTGCAAGACGGAAGGCTTTTCTTACACAGAAAAACATCTAGGCCCGGCTAAATTTTGCAAAACAATACATCAAGTCTCCCCAAAGGCATGTGGGAAAATGTGTTATGGTCTGATGAGACCAAGTAGAACGTTTTGGCCACAATTCCAAAAGGTACGTTTGGCGCAAAAACACTTTGCATCACCAAAAGAACACCATCCCCACGGTGAAGCATGGTGGTGGCAGGTGGCAGTATCATGCTTTGGGTTGCTTTTCCTCAGCTGTAACTGGGGCTTTAAATAAGGTGGGGGGAATTATGAACAGTTCCAAATACCAGTCACTTTTGACACACAACCTTCAGGTGTCTGCTAGAAAGATGAAAATGAAGAGGAATTTCACTTTTCAACACGACAATGACCCCAAGCATACATCCAAATCAACAAAAGAAAAGCTTCACCAGAAGAAAAAAAGTTATGTACTCACCATAACGTTCCATCTGAGTAGGTACTTCATTTGTCTGCAACCTGTGGGTATCGAATCCGACTTGGGATCCGAGCCGGCAGCTTTCCAAGCTACAAGATCCAAGCTCCTAGCTCCTCCCCCTACCCATAATCCCCTGCTACCTGCTGTATTACCTCAGATCGACTTTTTTGCCTCATCACCCAACTAATAAACCTCGAGAGAGGAATACACCATATCTATCTCCTGACAAGAAACTTACAGGTGACCAGAAAATCCCAAAAAGGTTTGGGGGATGGCAGGGGGGGGGGGTCGGTTGCAAACAAATGAAGTACCTACTCAGATGGAACATTATGGTGAGTACATAACTTCTTTATCTGAAGTAGTTACTTAATTTGCTCTGCAACCTGTGGGACAGAGTCCCCAGCTACTCAAGAAAAACCTGGGTGGCCTTTACAGAAGGATATTCCGAAGCACCGCAGAGCCAAAAGAAGCCCTGTCTCTCGAAATCATATCTAGTTTATAATGAGAAATGAACGTATGAGAAGAGGACCAAGTAGCTGCTGAACATATGTCGTCCAAGGGAACCCTGGACCAAAAGGCTACTGAGGTGGCCACAGACCTTGTAGAATGAGCGCGAATTCCAATAGGGGCTGGTTTGCCTGACGATATGTACCCATGAATTATGCACTGACAGATCCAATTTGCTACAGTCACTTTAGAAATGGCTTTACCCATACCTGATTTTGCAAAGGATACAAACAACTGGTCCGACTTGCGAAAATCTTTAGTTCTGTGCAAGTAGAAACGTAGTTGTCTATGCACATCCAAGTTTGTGCAACTTGTATTCCCCTTTGTTCTGAAAATTTGGGAAGAACACTGGTAAATTTATTGCTTGATTAATATTTGACTCTGAAGTTATTGATTGATTAATATTTGACTCTGAAGCCACCTTAAGTAAGAAAGACGGGTTAGTCCTGAGGGACACTCTATCCTTGTGAAAAATAAGGTATAGGGGTTTCATACACAGAGCTTGAAGTTCTGAAACCCTCTTGGCCGAAGTAATAGACACTAAGAAGGCCGTTTTCCACAACAAGAACTTTAACGGAACCGAGGCTGCAGGCTCAAAGGGTGGACTTGCCAGGGCTTGTAAGACTAAGGTCAAATCCCATGGGGGCACCACAGTTTACACAGGCGGCTTCAAAAGAAAGATGCCCCGCAAGAAAGTTTTGCAAAATTTTGTAGATGCCAAGGACCCTAAGCCATCACCTACATGAAAATAGGAGATGGCTGCCAACTGCACCTTAACCGTAGAAGCACTTGCTCCCTGCCGAAAAATCAGTGACAGGAAGTCCAGAATAGTCAGAATAGGAACTGTAAATGGGTCCAGGCCCTTGTCTTTAGCCCAGATGGAGAAATGTTTCCATTTACTATTGTAAAGTTTTCTGGTAGATGGCTTATGAGCCGCGACCAGTATGGCCTTAACAGGAGAAGAGATACCGGGAGTCCTAGCCATCAGTGGAACTGGATCAACCAAGCTGTAAGGTTGAGGTTCACCAGGTTTGGGGTTTGGCAACCTGCAGGATGCGAGATCAGGTCTGGAATGAGATCCAGAATCCATGGAGGAGTCAGAATGCGAGACCGCAGATAAGGGAACCAGATCTGTCGAGGCAAGAATGGGGCTACGAGGATAACTCTGCTCCCCAACCGACAGGCTTTCTGTATGAACTTTATCATAAGCGGGAGGGGGGGATAAGCATAAAGGAGACCGGGAGGCCAAGCATGAACTAGAGCGTCTCTGGGATTCTCCCCTTTGGGGGGGAAGTATTGCGAAGAACTCGCTGCATTTTGTGTTTAATGGAGAAGCAAAAAGATCGCAGCGAGGCCAACCCCATTTGTGGAAGATCTGCTTCGCAACAGATGGATTGAGAGACCACTCGTACGGAGTGAGAAGTACTCGACTCAGTTTGTCCGCTAATATGTTGGACCGACCCGGAATGTGCGTTGCTACCAGAAACCGGTTGGTGAATATCGCCCATTCCCAAACTCTCGTAGCCTCTTGACAAAGGGGATAAGACCTGGTTCCTCCCTGTTTGTTTATGTACCAGACTACTGACATATTGTCCGTCTGGATTGCAATAGTCCCCAGAGGGAGAAGGTCGTGGAGAGCTTGCAACGCCAAAAGCACCGCCCTCATCTCTAGGGCATTGATATGCAAAGCGGTCTCTAGGGACTTCCGCGTACCTTGGACGGATCTGCCTGAACAATGCCCCCCCCACCCGAGGCGAGAAGCGTCCGTGGTTAATGTGGCTTGGGGTGGGGGGATCACAAAGGGACTCCCTTCTCTGAGTTCCCGCGCATGGAGCCACCAAAGAAGGAGTCCTTGCAAACTCTGCTCAGTGGTATCGGAGTGTTCAATGGGTGGAGTGATAGGGACCACTGAACTTGTAGGGTCCACTGCAATATCCTCATTCGCAGGCATGCGTGAAGGGAGAGACAGATCGCTGCCGCCATAGACCCTAGTGCCCTCAGGACTAACTCTGCCTGTGGGGCAGGACTCTGAAGAAGGGCTAATACTTGATATGACAAGCTGCTCAGCCTGTCTCAAGTTAGGGTAGCTCGAGAGATACTGGTATCCAACCTGGACCCTATGAATTCCAGGACCTGAACGGGGCACAGAGAGGATTTCTGCAGATTTACTGAGATGCCCAAGTTGTGGGCAAGAGTCAGAGCGTAATCTCTTGCCATGCAGAGTTGATGCCTGTTGCTGGCGGTGAGGAGCCAGTCGTCTAGGTACGGAAATACTTGAATGCCCTGAAGTCTCAGGTGGGCTGCAACCACTGCCATGACTTTGGTTAACACCCTGGGAGCTGAGGTGAGGCCGAACAGAAGAACCCTGAACTGATAATGACTGGCCCCCAGCCGGAAGCGGAGAAACCTTCTGGATCGTCTGTCCATCAAAATGTGGTAGTACGCATCCTTGAGGTCTATAGAACACATCCAGTCGTTCTCCCGCAGAAGGGGGAGAATTGATTGGAGGGTGATCATCCGGAATTTTTCCTTGGGAATGAATAGGTTCAGAGCGGAAAGGTCTAAGATGGGTCTTAGGTCCCCCGTTTTCTTTGGCACCAAAAAGAACCTGGAGTAATAACCCAATCCAGACTGATCTGGGGGGACGGGCTGGATGGCTCTTTTTTCTAGCAACTTCAATACTTCTGAAGCCGCTGCCTCCCTCTGATCGGGTGGTACATCGGGGAGGTGTCTGGTCTTGGGGGGAAGGTTTATGAAGGGGATGTAATAACCTCTGGATATGATACGGAGCACCCATCGATCTGTCATAAGGGACTCCCAATTTGACAGGTGCTCCATCAAACACCCCCCCCCGACTGCCTCCAGAGAAGGACAGTCGGGCAAGCCCTCAGGGCTGCTGCGCAGGTCTGTCCGGGTTCTCTAGTCCCGAAGTTACGCGGTCCCCCTCTGCCTCTGGACCGGTGTCCACCTTGTCCTCCTCTGCCTCTAGAGGACGAGGGGTCCGAAGCTGGATGGGATTGCTGAGACTTGCGGAACCACAGCTTCTTTTGTCCCCTCTGATTCCTAGAAAAGGATCGTTGGGGGTTAGAGAAGCGGACTCCGATGGCAGACAGCGTCTTCCCGTCCTTTTCACTTTGGACCAGCGTATAGCGAATGGTCTTGCCGAAAAGCGAAGATCCGTCAAAGGGCGCGTTCGCGAAGGACGCCTTGAAGGGATCCGCTAAGACGGAGCCAGGCATGACATTGCAAGACGACCCCGGCTCCCTCCGCTGCATGGGAGAGCAGCTGCATGGACGTGTTAGAAATGGATTTTAGAGTGGCCATCCGAGTTGAAAAAACATTCTTGTCTCCGACCGACATGGACTCCAGGGGGGGGGGGGCTGCAGCGTATTCCTTAATCAAGTCTCGCTGTAGCCTGATGGTATGTGCCATATAGTTCAGCACCCTTATCGAGAAGGTCGCTGAAGCAAACATCCTCTTCCCAATGCGGTCCAGTGCTCGAGATTCCTTATCTGGTGGGTGGACCAAAGAACTCTCCTGTGTGAGTTCTTTCTTGGTGGCAGCCGCCACCAACATGGCATCAACGGGAGATCCCTTGGCCCAAGACTGCCTATCTGTGGGGGGGGCTAAGGACTTTATCAGGATGCCTAGGAACTGGCTCCACGGTGTCGGGCTCCTTTCACGCCCTGGTAGTAATTAAGTCTACCAGGGGGTCAGCAGGAGCGGACACCAAGGAGGTAGATGGGCCTGCCTCAAATGCCTCCAGGAACATGGATTCATCCACGGAGGGTTTTTGGGCAGACCACCCCCCTCTAATACACAACATTTCCATGATGTCTCCGAAGGAGACATCCTCGGGGGGTCACCTTGGGGAACCTTCCCCTTCATCTAAATCCGTTTCGGTGGTAACGGACTCAGGGGAGTCCAGGTGCCTCCTTTTACACCTACGTTTACGAGGGACCTCCTCGGTGGGGCTATCCTAAGAGGGCTCATCCATGGGTTCTTGTTCCTCCAAGGGAACTAGCTTGAGGGCTTGAGCAGGCTGTCCCGATGGTCGGATGACGGAGGATAGACCCACATGCAGGGGGGGGGGCACGGGAGGATCCGAAGCCTGGACCGGGGACATGGAGGACCTCGACAGTACCCGCTCCACTACCTCAAAAGCCGAAGGAGAACTACTCTCGCCAGGGTCCGAAAGCATCCTCCTCGGCTCCGAGGTAGGGATCGGGGTCGGAGCCGATGCAGTCGGCGCCGAGAGAGAGGTGTGCCCCGAACCCAGCGGCGCCGAAGACACACCAACTCCCCCGGATCCGACGCTCAGCCCTCGGCCCCGAGAACTCGGATCCGACACGCTCGAGGGTATAGTCGGCGAAGAGACCAGCGCTATCGGCGCCGACAAATCCCCGGCACTGAAAGGGCCCGGATCTGACGACTCCGACACCCGAAAACAAGTTGGAGAAGGAGTGATCGGAGCAAAAATGGGGGCCGCGCTCCCTCCCAGTGGGGGGGGGGGAGAGCACCCCCATCTGCATTTGGGTCTGTATGAATCGACGCATCATCCGATCCATGTCCGCTTCGGTGAGGCTTCTGGTCGATCTAGAAGTCGTCGAGGTGGGCCGGGAGGGCCGCCTCGACGATCTCGATGGAGACTGGTCCTCCTCCTCAGGCGAAAAGCTGGGTGAACGGAGCCAAGAGGGGGAGGATCCAGAGACCCTCGAGGGAGACTTAGTCAGTTTAGATGGCGAGGCTGAGGGTTGAGTCTCAGCCCACCTTTTATGGGATTTGTGCCCTTCCTTATCCTTGTGCCTCTTCTCTCTGGAGGAAGAGGCACCAGCATCACCCATGCTCGAACCCAAAGAGGGAGGTTGAGTCCCGGGCTGAGCAAGGGGCGCAGAAGGCACCGGGGCTGCAGAAGCAGCCTGAGTGGGAGAGGAAGAAGAAGCTGATTCCTGGGGCAGCTTTCCCGCCAGGATCAGCTTATTCTTCCTATCCCTAAGCGCCCGGGAGTTAAAGGCAGCACAAATTTGGCAGGCCATAGATAAATGGGCCACCCCCAGGCATAAAATGCACCGAGTGTGGCCATCAGCCAGTGAAAGCTCATGGCCACACTCAGTACACTTCGAAAAAACGGCTTTGGGCCCTTCAGCCATTTTAACTCACACACTCACAGGCAAACACTAAGGGGGGAGGGGTGTAACAGAGAGGAACAACTAACTACGAGAAAAATTAACTAAACCACCGAAAATAAACTCAGGGGCACTACACACACGTTCACTACAACTTCACAAAAATGCTCGAGAAAAAAAAAGGACTTTAACAAGTAAACGATCTCACCAAAGCCAGGAGCTCTTCAAAAGATAGCTACTTCAGCCACGGCAAAAAACGATCTGGGGTAATACAGCAGTTAGCAGGGGATTATGGGTAGGGGGAGGAGCTAGGAGCTTGGATCTTGTAGCTTGGAAAGCTGCCGGCTCAGATCCGAAGTCGGATCCGATACCCACAGTTTGCAGAACAAATGAAGTAACTACTTCAGATTTTAAGTTTTGAAATGACCCAGCCAGAGCCCAGAACTAAATACAATAGAACATCTGTGGGGTGACCTGAAGAGGGGCTGTGCACAAGAGATGCCATCGCAATCTGACAGATTTGGAGCGCTTTTGCAATGAAGAGTGAGCAAATATTGCCAAGTCAAGATGCGCCATGCTGATAGACTCCTACCCAAGAAGACTGAATCCTGTAATTAAATCAAAAGGTGATTCAACAAAGTATTAGTTTAAGGGTGTGCACACGTATGCAACCAGCTCACTGTACATCTTTTATTTTTTATATTTTTCCCCCTAACAGATTTGTTTGTTTTTCAATTGAATTGTACAGGTTACAGGTTCATAGGTAAGTACTAGGCTATCGGCACAAAAGGCCTACATAAGCCTAGCCAACAAGGTTCCCTGGCTTATGCCACCCAAGAAAGTTATTTTCTTGTGCCACTGTTGAGCAGAGACACAGAAGTGATCCCGGGGTGTATTTCCTATTTCCCATCCACTCATTAAGATTTTTCTTGAAGAGTGCTAATGAAGAACTTTGCTCGACATAGATTGGTAGCCTGTTCCAGAGTATGGGAAGTCTCTGGGACAGGAATCTATCCCTCCAGCATGTCCTGTTTATTTATAGGTCCCTAGAGCGTGTAGCTCGGAGGGATTGGGATTTCTTTAGGTGTGAAATGTCCAACAGCTCTGGGTTTGACATAGCTTTATATGTTAGGCAGAGATCTCCTCGGAGTAGGCGATATGCTACAGAGTAAAGCTCGAGTTTTTTGAGGTCATCAGTGTAGGTCATTTGTTTGAGGCCAGTAATCCTCTTTGTGAAGTACTTCTGTGGCCTTTCCAGCTGCTGCAGATGACTTGTGAGGTACATTCCAAAAGGGGCATTGTACTCCATAATGGGTCTAATGAGTGTCGAGTAGAGAGGAACAATGACCTCTTTTTTCCTGGATGAGAACCTTTTCATTATGAAGTGTGCCACGTAGAAGGACTTCCTGACTACTGTGGCGATGTAACTATCAAAGGAGAGACTACTGTCCACCTGGGTCCCAAGATCTCTTATCACGCATTCGGTGTTAAATAGATTGCTGCCTATGTGGTAGTTCATGGGTACAGAGTTTTTAACCAAAGGGGATGACACTGCACTTTTTGGCATTGAGCTTGAGGCCATGGCTCTGACACCAGGCATCTGTCTCAGTGAGGTCCTTCTGTAGGATGTCCACATCATTTGGGGACTTGACTATGGCTCCCAGTTTGCAGTCATCTGCGAACTTCGTTTGCCAGAGGCCTTCTGTGTTAGCCTGTACTTCAGAGAAGTAGATACCAAACAGGAGAGGTCCCAGGACAGAACCTTGTGGTACTCCACTTGTCACTGCTTTGAGGTCAAATTTGGAGTCTGCAACTTTTACAGTGTGGGTTCTGTCAGTGAGCCAGTTGGCAATCCATCTTGTGACATAGGGATTTATACCTAGTTTAGTGAGTTTAGCTATAATTCCAGAATGGGGGATGGTGTCGAAAGCCTTGGCGAGGTCAAGATAGGCTGTGTGAACCACCTTACCCTTATCTACGGCTTTGGTGACTGCCTCAAAGAAGTCGATCAGGTTCAGGAGGCATGATCTGCTTTCACAAACCCGAACTGGGTGAGGTCCAGAGTTTGGAGGTTACCAATGTCTTTGATTATGAGTTCCATGAAGATATGTTCCATGGCCTTGCAGACCAGGTTTGTCAGGCTAACAGGTCGATAGTTCCCAGGATCAGTGGTGGCTCCCCCTTTATGGAGTTGGATAACTGTCCTGTGTGCCATTCAGTGGGCACAAAGCCCAATGCGAGGCTATTATTAAACATGGTGCTTAAGTGGGGAGCCAGTTTATTCTGAAGTTCATGTAAAACGCAGCCTGGGATGTTGTCCAGTCCCATGGATGCTGTGTTTTTGGCTTTAGAGTGTGCAGCTTTTACCTGCGTAGATTACAGGGACTCTGCATTCTTCCTGTATAGATATGGGTCCTTTAGGGGGTGGGGGGGAAAAGTTAGCACTGAACCTATCTGCCAGGATGTTGGCAATGTCAGTTGGTTCTGTAACATTCGTGCCTTTGTGCTGTAGCTTAGAGCAGATCTGGGTGTTGGCATTGAGATTCTTGACATAGCTATAGAATGCTTTGTGGTTGTCCTTGGAATTAATGGTGATTTTGTTTTCATAGCTAGCTTTGGAGGATCTTATAAGGGATCTCAGCTTCTTACTGAGGCTGACCAGGGAGCTCCTCCACTCATGGGATTTTACTCTCTTTTGCAACAGTTTCTTCCTTCTGTTGTATAGTTTGTTTATGGCGGGGGACCACCAGATTGGCTTCCTTTTTTTGGAAGATAGCATCTTGGTTTTGTTTGGGATAGCAAGATCCATGCACTTGTGCAAGTGCTTATAGAGTGCATTTGTGTAGGATTCGGCAGTTGTAACTGTATTGTCCATCTGCATGGGTGTCATGAAGTTCACCACTTCTGTCTTAAGAAGCATGAAGTTGGCTTTGGAGAATTTCTTTACTGTGATTTCCTTAATGGGGGGGGGGGGGGCAGGATGTGGATATCAAGGGTGATTAGCTTATGGTCGGATCGGACCAACTAGGAGTTGACTTCAGGTATGGAATACCGGTCACTCATGCTGGTAAAGACTAGGTCTAGGATACTGTTGCCCCTGGTGGGGGTGTGGATAAGTTGATCTAGGGCATTGGAGTTTATGAATTCCAGAAAGCGTTGAGCTACGGAGTTGGTACATGAGTAGTTTTCCCAGTTAATGGTGGGGTAGTTGAAGTCGCCCATTATTAGGGCGTTCGGTTGAACCCTAATATTTTAAAGTACATCAAGAAAAGAGGAGTGGGAATCCTGGGGCATGGTGAGGGATCTGCCGAAAGCTACAATTTGGATTGCAGTTTTGCCCAGAGTTATTTGCATTTGGATAACCTCGGATGCATTATGCTGAGCAACTAGCCTGGAGGTGTGGATATCCTTAATGAACATGGACACACCTCCGCCTTTAGTGTTTCGGTCCAGGTTACATGGCCAAAAAGTGTGGTATGAGTTATAGCTTGGTAGTGCAGGGGTTCTCTCTGGAGCCTTGAACCAGGTCTCAGTCACTGCACAGATATCGATGTTCTCCATTTTAAGGAGTGCCTCGAGTGAGTGCATTTTGAGATTTAGACTTCTAGCATTGAGTAGCATTACCCTCAGTTTTTGCTTCCCTGTTCCTGTTATGGTGGTGAGTTTATTTGAACCCTGCCTAATAGCAGGTAGCATTAAAGGTGGGAAAAGTTTTGAAATTATTTATTATGGTCTCATTTTTTTATATCACAAAAAACTGGCATTTTAGCAGGGGTGTGTACACTTTTTTATATCCACTGTATTTCAGATCATGCGCCAATAATAACTAAAATAAAAATGCAAGGTAATGAAATAAAAATAAGACAATGGTGCTTTCCCACCTATCCACTGAAAAGAGAGAAATTTAAGGAATGGGTTGTGGAATTAATTCAGGAGCTATTAGAGAAGACAGAAATTTCTTCTGAAAATATAGCTAGAGAGTGGGACAAAATTAATGTGGAGTTTAAACCTAGGGTGGAAATAAAGGAAAGGGTGATATGGCTGAGAAGTAACAAGAATTTAGAGGGACTGACAAATGTTTAAGTATTACAAAATAGGTGGAATCTCTAAGTACAAGAAAAGGAGCAACTGCAGAATGCTAAACAGAAAATGAGGGATTACTTTAATAATGTGCACAAGTTTAGAAAGATTGCTGTTAAGCAACCATTTTTTGATGATTCTTGGGCACAAAAACACTTAGCACAACGACTTGGGCAACAGAAAGTGGAAAGGGCTGTCACCAAGCTTAGGGAGCCTATAATAAGGAAGACAAGTATTAGAAATATTTCAAAAATTTTATGAGAGGTTGTATAAAGTAGAGAAATATGGAAATCCCTATTGCCCTAGCAATACCTACCCTGTGCTGTTTCAACTTTCCTTGAGGAAACCGCTCCTGAGAGGCTCCCTAAAGATCACAAGAAACTCTCTTGCCCTGAATCTCCCCCTGTGTCTTTGCCTGGGTGGATACTGGACCTAACCAAGGCTGTACTCCCTATTGCCCTAGCAATACCTACCCTGTGCTGTTTCAACTTTCCTTGAGGAAACCGCTCCTGAGAGGCTCCCTAAAGATCACAAGAAACTCTCTTGCCCTGAATCTCCCCCTGTGTCTTTGCCTGGGTGGATACTGGACCTAACCAAGGCTGTACTCCCTATTGCCCTAGCAATACCTACCCTGTGCTGTTTCAACTTTCCTTGAGGAAACCGCTCCTGAGAGGCTCCCTAAAGATCACAAGAAACTCTCTTGCCCTGAATCTCCCCCCGTATCTTTGCCTGGGTGGATACTGGACCTAACCAAGGCTGTACTCCCTATTGCCCTAGCAATACCTACCCTGTGCTGTTTCAACTTTCCTTGAGGAAACCGCTCCTGAGAGGCTCCCTAAAGATCACAAGAAACACTCTTGCCCTGAATCTCCCCCTGTGTCTTTGCCTGGGTGGATACTGGACCTAACCAAGGCTGTACTCCCTATTGCCCTAGCAATACCTACCCTGTGCTGTTTCAACTTTCCTTGAGGAAACCGCTCCTGAGAGGCTCCCTAAAGATCACAAGAAAGTATGTGTATTTAATAAGCCTGATAACTACTGTAATCCTACTAGCAGAAGTCATACTCTCCCTGTCTGAAGCGCCAGCAGCCTAACCCCCCCCAACTCTACTCCTCACCCTCCACTCCTCACTCCTTTTCCCAGCACTGTTTTTCCCCTTCTCCTGTTCTTTACTTAGTCCCTTCTTCCCTGGTGAGTAGATAGCTCCTATCCACTAGAGGACATCCCCTCCCCTTGACATTAGACTCCACTTGAGCTTGACATTCTCTCTCTCTGACTCTTAATTCTCACATCTCAGTCCCTCACTCTCTCCCCCTGATACTTTTAGCCCACTTCCCCTCTATATTTAGGCCCTCTCCACTTACCAATATACTACTTACCCCTCTTGAACACTGCTCTACTGATAGTTTTTCGCTCCTCTTCTGCTCTACTGGGCTCTACTACCCTTCTTACTTCCCTGCTCTCTACATCCATAACATTCTCTTACTTTTCTTCTCACCTTTTACTTCCCTGCTCTCTACTTTCATATCACTTTTATTTATCCCTACTCTAGCTGCACTCCATCTCCTTTTCTTCCCTCGTTCCCCCCTCATATCCATCATTCCTTTCCTGCCCACTGTCTGTGCTCTTCTATTACACCCTCATCACTCCAACTCCTCTGCGTGCTTCCCACTTCTCCCCCCTCCCTTATTGGATGCTACCATTTCGCCCCCCCCCCACTATTGTACTCGCATCTCTCACCCTCCCTGCTCCCTTGGTTTCTCCTTCCGCCCCTCCCCCGTCTGAGGTTATAAAGTCCCTCCCTACTCCTGGGCGCCATTTTTAAATTGCCCGTTCCTGGCTGCTGTGCCTCCCTGGCTGCGAGTGTGTTCTTCAGTAAGTAGGACTGTGCATATCTTCTACTATTGTATTTCTACTGTATTTCGTTCAATATGGCTATGAAGGATTGCGAATAGATGCACCCAATGGTTACCAATACTAGCCCATGTGATACACTAGCTTTTACTACTATTATCTAGTTGCCATGTTCATAGTTTGAGGGGCTGGGAGGTTTCACTATTGTTTAATTATATTAGCAGGTATAGGTTCTGCTCGCAAGTATAGGTCCTGTACATCTCCTGTTGCGGATTAATGATACTGGACGGCTAGGATATTGCACTACTGTATGGCTGACACAGCGACCCTAGCCCTGCTGTTACTCCAGCCTCTCGCACTCAGTGCTTCCTAATTACCGCTCTGCCTATTCCGCTGGAAGGCTAAGGGGATTATCTTGTGTCTGTTCTATTAGCGACGCTAGCCCTGTTGGTGCGCTAGCATCTCGAATGAAGATAAGCTAATCCAGTCGCTGTAGTTTCCAGGTACATAGTGTAGTGTATTGCAAGCTGAAAATGCTCTATTAGCGACGCTAGCCCTGCTGGTGCGCTAGCCTCTCGCATGTAGATAAACTACTCCAGTCGCTGTAGTTTCCAGGTTAATAGTGTAGTGTATTGCAAGCTGCAAATGCTTGCCATTATAGTGAGGGGTTATTCTTGTATTTGCTTGTGTTAGCGACGCTAACCTAGTTGATACGCTAACCTCTTCCACGAGGTTAGGTTAATCCAGTCGCTTAGTTCTTCTGTTATAAGGTAGCGTATTTGAAGACTGGGAGGGTCCACTACTATGCTGAGTGATTTACTTGTGTAATGTTTCTATTAATATATTTATGGGCCTTTCATTACAACTGTTTCTTTAAGCGATGCTAGCCCTTTGGTATGCTAGCCCTCGCATGTGTTTAATTAATCCATTCACTCTAGCACATTGTATTGTAGGGCTGGGAACGTTTCTCTGTTGTATCGAGGGGTGTACCACGTGCTTGTTTCTGTTAGCGATGCTAGCCTACTTGGTTCGCTAGCCTCTCGCATGCTGTTAAGGTCACTCCAGCCACTGTAGTTCTCCTAATAAGAGGTTTAGTGTACTGGAAGGCTCACTATTGCATTGTGGAGTTCACCTAGTGTATGTTCTTGTTAGCGACACTATGCCTGTTAATCCTGTGGCAAACGCTATTGATTAATGTTAACTGCTGTAGCTTCTACACTGTATCGGAATATATTTACCCATCAGAGAAGTGCCATTGACTCCTTGGGACACTAATTGGGTCATAATTTCTCGAACACTGTTCGTGAATTAGCTGTTTCACTTTTCTTATCTGACTCCTGCGAGTTCCCTGATTACATGAGACACTGTTTTATGAGTACTTATTAATACTTGGGTATTTATGTCTACCGGTGATAGCCTTTATTAGCTATGCGCTACCCCACATGTGAGAGGTAAAACGTAGTGTGAAGCACACAGTTGTCAACCTTAACTGTTTGTAATTTTAATACTTTCTGGATCCTCCTGTACATGTTTGTTTAATGCTATAGTTATATTTGCTGCATACTGAACATTGTTAATTTGCAAAGTGCATGATAGATGTTCATGTTGTTTCCTGTGAATAACAGTGTAATTTACCTGTTTAGTCATACCTCTGTATTTAAAACAGTATTAGATAAGTATTTTTATCTGTAACTAACAGACTTCTACCTTTTCCTGTCCTCCAGCTCTCTTGCCCTGAATTTCCCCCTGTGTCTTTGCCTGGGTGGATACTGGACCTAACCAAGGCTGTACTCCCTATTGCCCTAGCAATACCTACCCTGTACTGTTTCAACTTTCCTTGAGGAAACCGCTCCTGAGAGGCTCCCTAAAGATCACAAGAAAGTATGTGTATTTAATAAGCCTGATAACTACTGTAATCCTACTAGCAGAAGTCACACTCTCCCTGTCTGGGCGCCAGCAGCCTAACCCCCAACTCTACTCCTCACCCTCCACTCCTCACTCCTTTTCCCAGCACTGTTTTCCCCTTCTCCTGTTTTTACTTAGTCCCTTCTTCCCTGGTGAGTAGATAGCTCCTATCCACTAGAGGACATCCCCTCCCCTTGACATTAGACTCCACTTGAGCTTGACATTCTCTCTCTCTGACTCTTAATTCTCACATCTCAGTCCCTCACTCTCTCCCCCTGATACTTTTAGCCCACTTCCCCTCTATATTTGGGCCCTCTCCACTTACCAATATACTACTTACCCCTCTTGAACACTGCTCTACTGATAGTTTTTCGCTCCTCTTCTGCTCTACTGGGCTCTACCCGCTCCGTTAAGCCCTCTTGCTCACTCCGCTCCCCTACCCTGCCCCCAAATCCCACCCGCCCCCAGTACATCTACCTTTATACGTCCATACACCACACCCACTATTACTCTACCCCAATCAGTGTCAAACATTTGGACACACCCCATTTTTTTTCCCGCCAAAACTAGCCCTCTCACAAACCCCCATCATCTAATTTCCTGGCCTAAACACTCCTCTTCCATATATATTCTCACATAGTACCACTCACTACATACCTTTAACTACATCTGCGATAACTACCTCAGTAAACTACCTGCTACTCTATAATTAGTTTCCTTTATACACCATCTACCTCTACTCACATCCAATTATTCTGTCTCCTTTCTCCAAACATGTCTTTAAAACTCTTTCTCATATCACTTTCTCTTTTCTTTCTCGCCTCTTCACTCAATTACAACCATCTCTCCGAACACACTTCTTCAATACACTTGCAACACTTTCACATCACTAATTATCAAAACTTCTCTCCCTCATTCATACTCCATTATTTCCCCCTCATTCATACTCCATTATTTCCCCCTACCTATATCCTTCTAACTATCTCCTTTTATTCCAATACAAACTCTTCTCTTACCATACACTCCCCATCTTCATAACTACTAGCAAATCCCTCCAACCTACAACAAAAGCCAACATCTTTACCTTACTATCCACCCACATAAACTGTTCCATACTATTTCATATTACCACTCTCTTGTCTGGTGATATCCACCCAAACCCAGGCCCCTCCCCTACAACAAACACAAAGAAATCCTTACTTTTTACTTCTTTAAACTCCCAAAGCATTGTAAACAAAGTCCCAAACCTCCATGCCTGGCTCATACACAATAAACCTGATATCCTATCTATATCTGAAACCTGGTTAAAACCACATATAAAAGACCCTGAAATTGTTCCCCCAAACTACTCCATCATCAGGAAAGACAGGCCCCTCAAAAAGGGTGGTGGGGTTGCCCTCATATATTCATCCACCCTAGCAGTCACTCCCTACAATAAACCTATTCCACACTTCAACAATGCTGAACTTCTCCTTACTCTATTACAAATCAATAATCACAAGCACATCTGTCTAGCTTCCATTTATATACCCCCAGGGGACAATATCTCCACACTTGAACATATCCTCTCTTGGATGTCTAATAACATTTCCAACGAAACCATAATCATGGGAGATGTAAACATTAACTGGGCCTGCATCCAATCTCCAACAAACTCCTCAAATATTAACCTATACAATTTCTCTCAACTAATCAGTTCAGTAACTCGCCCGACAAAAAACCTCTCCAGTGGAAGTATACTGGACTGGATCCTTGTCTCCCACCCTCACTATTTCTCCAACAGTGGTACCCTTCCAGACTCCCTTAGCGATCACTCACCCATTTTCACCAACCGACTTCCCACTGCCCTTCAACAAACTCACAACTATATAACTATCCGTGACCAAAAACATTTCAACCCAACTACCTTTGTAAACTCCTTACAAGCAGTTAATTGGAACTGCCTAAAAACCCTTCCACTAGACATAGCAGTGTCACACTTCAATACAACTTTCTTGACATTACGTGACTCTCAAGCTCCACTAAGGACAAAGAGAATAAAGACAAAATCTGCCCCTTGGCTCTCTAAGCACACTCTCGCTACCATGACACATAGAAATAAAGTCTGGTCACGCTACCAGAAGCTTAAAACAAGTCCACTCCTTAATGAATATAAAATGCTTCGAAATAAAGTAAAGAAACTCATCACCTCTGATCGACAAAACTATTTTTATACACTCCAAAACCAAAATAAAAACAACCCTCAAAAATTCTGGAAAGGGATCTCCACCCTGCTTCATCCTAGTACATCAGACACTCCCACCCCTGATTCTAATGCCTCTGAACTAGACCTAGCCACCCAATTTAACTCATTTTTTATTGATTCAATTGCAAAACTGACATCTTCATTCTCCAACTCCACTATGCTCTCTAACACCCCCCCCCCCTACTTACACTCTATCCTTTACCACTTCTACTCCCTGTTCCCCGTCTTCTAACTCCTCTACCACTTCTACTACACAACCTTTACTCCAAACACCTCCACCCTCCAACTCTCCCTCCCCAAACTCCACTTCCCTCTCATTCAATCCCATGCCTACATCCTCTATAAAGAAGCTGCTTAAGAAATTGAAACCTTGTACCAATGCGCCTGACAATATACATTCCTACTTTCTTAGTATAGCTGCTGATACACTCGCATATCCCATCAGCATCCTAATTAACCGTTCCTAAAAGAATGCACAGTTCCCCAAATCTGGAAACAAGCATACATCATTCCACTCCACAAAGGGGGCAACAATAACACCGTCAACAACTTCCGTCCCATAGCCATCCTGTCCCCCATTTCCAAAATCCTAGAAAAATGTGTCCACCTTCAACTCCTCCCTCATCTCCTAGAAAATCACCTTATAACTCCTACACAGCATGGCTTTAGACCTAATCACAGTACTATGACAGCCCTCCTTTCCTTCCTCGAAACAGTAAATAGAGTTCGTGATTCTGGCCTAATTGTCTCTACCTTACTATTAGACCTCTCCAAAGCCTTTGATACCATCTCACATAGCCTGCTCATATCTAAACTCTCAGAACTTAACCTTTCTTCCTCTTCCTTGCAATGGTTCTCTAGTTACCTAGCCAACCGGAAACAAGCGGTAAAATGGAAAAAAACTACCTCCTCATTCCTTAATACCCCTACAGGTGTTCCACAAGGCTCCATTCTAGGACCTGTACTCTTCAACATATTTATAAATGACTTCCATAAATCAATCCCTTTCTCAAACATCATCCAATATGCAGATGATTCCACCATCATCTGCTCAGCCACCTCTATCTCTTCACTTCAAAAACTAACTCAAGATGCCTTTTCTATAACAGAACAATGGATGTTAAAAAACCAATTAGCTCTTAACGCCTCCAAGACCAAGCTAATGATTTTTACTCCCTCTAAAGCTACCCATCTCAACATGAATACATTTTCAATCACTAGCCAAGATAACTCTTCCCTAGAACTAGTGTCAGAGACCAAGCTACTTGGAGTACTAATTGACAGCCAACTTAAATTTACCTCCCACCTACAAAAAAACATAAAAAAAAAACACCAAAAACTTGGTATGCTTTATAGACAAAATGCCTACCTTACCTCTGCTACCAAAATAACACTTGCTTCATCCTTCCTTATCCCCTCCCTTCTCTATGGCCCCACTCCTAACTAATCTTCAATCCTCCCTCAAAACAACTTTCCTGCTGTTACAACAAAATTGCAAAATTAAGCCACCAGCCACAAATCTTCCACTCACCACTGCCTTTCCTCCAGAAACTAAAATGGCTACCACTTCCCAATCAACTCACTTACACTCAGCTAACTCTAGCCCACAAGCTTATTCTCAACCGCTCCCTCTGTCCTTCCCTTTCTTCTGCATTTAATATGCATCTACCCAATAGAGTATTAAGATCAAACAATCAAAACCTACTCAAAGTCCATAAACCTACATATCCCCCAGGCAAAAACCTTCTATCTTTCACCCTAGCTCGCATCTGGAACTCCCTTCCTTCACTCATACGTACCACCTCTAATCACTCTGCTTTCAAAAAATCTCTCTATACATACCTAGCATCTCAGTGGGAATGCTCCTGCTCCCACCCTACATAACCTACTCTTCTCCTCTATCTCCCTCCATACTCTGCTACATCTTACTATAACTAAATTTCTATAGAAATTTTAGGTAAGTCCAATGATTCTCTTCTGCTACCACTTCATCATCTCACTAAATCTCCTCTAACTTAAGTCTTTTCCTAACTACTATGTATAAATGGATATGTCTATACAAATTAATATTATTACATTTTTGCACACTGTATCTAGCTGTACATTTTTGCTTTTTTACCTTATTGTTACCTTTGAGTGTATGTGTGAATATATGTTTGTATGTATGTAAAATGTATTTTTGGAGCTTTTCTCCCCAGGACTCCATTGAAAACGGGTTCCTTGTGGCCCAATGGACTATCCTGGTAAACCAACTGCAATAAAATAAATAAAATCAAGAAAAGGTATAAATGGCAATGTTTATGGAATAATTAAATATGCCAAGGTTAGAGGCAGATGAGGTTCAATTATTAACAGTTAGGATAGCAGAAGATGAGATAAAAATGGCTATGTATAACCAATCTACAGGAAAGTCCCCAGGAATAGATGGTATTCCTGTGGAAGTTTGGAAGCTAGGAGGGGAAAAAAAACTGATAAAGATTTGGAAGGTTTTGGTTGACAGTATTTTAAGAGGAGGAGTAGTACTAGCATTCTGACAGAAGGCGGTGGTAGCAGTAACACCAAAGAGGGTAAAGATCCATCGGATCCAGCTTCATACAGGCCCATTTAAATACTAAATCATGATTATGAAGTGCTTATGTCTATAATGGCTAAACGAATGGCAAAAGTGATACCAAAATTGATAAATGTGGATCAATGTGGTTTTATGGGCCAGAGGCAAACATTTAACAATATTAACAGAACATTCAAACACAAGGCAAGTCATTGTCAATAGAACAGGATGTTTGGATAAAAAAGAGAGACAATTTCCACAGGAACATTCAACAGACTCCTCAACGGCTATATTTGTAGATATGGAATTACGGCAAATTTCCACAGGAACATTCAACGACCCACTCAGTAGATAAAAACTGCAACAAGTTTATTTGGTGAGTGCTTTCGTGGCATAGATACACCACTTCATCTGACCTATTACTATCAAAACACCCAGCTCTTATATATCCATAATAATTAAAAACAATTACAAATCAGCAACTATTAACTTAGGCAAACCTTCCTTAAAAAGATGCCACATCATCACTAAAACTCAACATTTTAAGAACATGCTATACATTATCAGTCAAAAACAGACAGGGGTCCAGGAAAGTAAATAATGTGGGAAGAAATAGCCAGGGAATTGTTATGGCTAGGCTTGTATAGGACCTAGGGCTGATAGCCTAGTACCAACCTATGAACCTATGAAAAACATATTTAAAAAATATATAATTCAAAAACATATATACATTATTTCTATTTCTAAGTTTCTTATATATATCTATTACACCTAATTTATACAAAGTATAATAAACAACTTTATTTCTTGACCAATGGTCTTGATTTTAACAGGGGTTTAAGGGGTACCCTATCGTTTAAGCCCTTCCCTTTGTCTGCCCTGAATCTCACTATCCATCTACTTTCTGTTGTCTCTGTCAGGTTCACAATGTCACCCCCTCTTTCACTTCCATGGACCATTTCAATAATAAGAAATCTAAATGTGTGAGAAGTCTCTGTTGTATTAATATGTTTTGCCAAGGCATTAGTGCAGTCACCATTCCTAATTTTCAGCATATGTTCCCTAATCCTGAATCTCAATCTCCTGTTGGTTTTGCCAACATAGGAAGATGAGCACAGGTTGCATACCGCTAAATAAACAATATTTATGCTATTGCAGTTTGCTCTAACATTAAACTCATTCTGTGTGAAAATCCGGATGTAAAAATGTATTGACCGTGTCAATGTACCTACTTTGATTATAGTTATGACACGGAATAGTACCTTTCTTTCCACCCAGTTCATCCATCTCTCTCTTCTTCTTTGAATAAGATAAAAACTGTTTCATTGACTTTTTATTCTTGCAAGAAAAACAAGGCTTCTCACCTACAATGGGACGTATATCTGGATCTTGTTAGAACTGGCCAGTACTTCCTAATAACATCTGTAACCACACGTACATCACTTGAAAATTCAGTGGGAATAAGTACAAAATTATTCATCCTTTTCTTCTTACTATTCTGGTTACATATAATAGAGGCACCCTCCTCTGAGTAATATGGTTTCCCCACATTATACCTCAGGTAAGCTGCATTTGACAGTATCTCACAAGTCATGGAATCAGTATATCCCCTTTCCACAAACCTCTGCTCCAAGTCATTTAATTCAACATGAAATACTTCATCCTCTGTAGCGAGTCTAGATGCCCGTAAAGTTTGGCCTTTGACTACTTTTGTGAAAATGTGCCTGGGATGCATACTGCTTCTGTGCAAAAAGGTGATTCCTCTGACAATCCTTCCTATACATCTTAGTGGAGAACTTCTCAGCGTTATCCCAATATACACATATATCAAGGAAGTTCATTTCTTCATAAGAGGAATTTACCTCAAAAGTTAAAAACCTGCTGTATTATTAAGAAATTTACAGAAGCTATCTAATTCAACAGTGCTTCCCTTCACAGTAGAAACAGGTCATCCACAAAACGTTTGTAGAAAATCACCTGGTCCCACCAGCCCAATAACAGCACATGCTAATTCTCCCAACTGGCCATTACCAAGTTGGCGTAGCTACTGGCACTGGAAGTGCCCATAGCTACGCCTTTTTTTTGCAAGTACAAGTCATGGTCAATCATCATGACATTGTTTTCCAAAATAAGCATCATAAGCTGACATAATAGATCTACATGTTTCCCTTCGTAGGTTTCATCAAGTAATAAATATTCACACAGCATGTCCACGCCATGCTCATTAGGTATACATGTGAACAGGGAGCGCACATCCAATGTGACCAACAAAATTGTGCCTTTCTGCAAATCAGCATCCTTATAGTAACTAAACAGATCTTGTAAAAACTGCTTAGAGTCTTTAAGAATACACTTGTTCTTATCAACAACGGGCCTTAAGTTCCTTTCCACAAACAGCGATATAGGCTCTGTTACCGAATTCCTCCCAGAAACAATAGATCTCAGTGGTGGTGTGACTGGATTTCTTGTGAATTTTGGGTAACCCATTTATAACTGGTGTCAAAGGTTTGGGTACTCTAAAATAGTTATATAAATCTAGATATATGAAGATCTGTATATATGTTTTTGAATTATATATTTTTTAAATATGTTTTTTGACTGATAAGAATGTATAGCATGTTCTTAAAATGTTGACTTTTAGTAATGATGCGATATCTTTTTAAGGAAGGTTTGCCTAAGGTAATAGTTGCAGACTTGTGATTGGCTGTTTTTAATTATTATGGATATATAAGAGCTGGATGTTTTGATGGTAATAGGTCTGATGAAGTGGTGTATCTACGCCACAAAAGCGCTCACCAAATAAACTTGTTGCAGTTTTTATCTATTGAGTGGTTAGTTGAATGTTCCTGTGGAAATTTGCTGTAATTCCATATCTACGAATATAGCCATTGAGGGGTCTTATAGGATGTTCCTGTGAAAATTAACAGAACATTGATGATCCAGACGGAAGCAGAATTTAAGAAATTATCACTGTTACTGGTGGGTCTTGATGCAAAGAAAGAATTTGACACAGTAGACAGGGACTTCATGAGCAGGGCAATGGAAGCATTTGCTTTCCCTGATACAATTATAAGGATGATTAGGAGTATATATGAGGGATTGGCGGTATTAAACTGGGTGGGGGGTCCTCTCTGACAACTTCTGCTTGAGTACAGGAACCAGGCAGGGTTGTCTACTTTCCCCTTTGTTGTTTGCGTGATATTTAGAATCACTGGCAAAAAAATAAGGGATGCAGATATTCAAATATATAATTGGTATGGTAGTCAGGAAAAGCTGGCTCGATTTGCAGATGATATTATTTTATACAAGACAAAACCAGAAAGGGACATCACAGTGTTGTGGAACATTTTAAGTCAGTTTCATACCTTCTCGGGATACAAAATGAATGAAGCTAAGGCAATAGTGGTAAATTATGTACCCACACACAAATTGGTCCAACGATATCCATATTTATGGGGATGTGATAAAATGAAGTTTTTAGGAGTATGAATTAGAAATTACTCTGTTGTGGCAGCTAAGGATATGTTGGAGAAGACTAGACAGACGATAAAACAAAAACTGTGAAACTGGAAGCTTTGTTATATGGATATGGATACTAAGATGCAAGGAATTAAAATGTTTTTAGTCCCTTTAGTCTTATACACAGGTCAGGCATATTTTTATCAACTAGAGAAGCTGTGGATAGCAATTAAAAAAATAGTTAAAGGATTTTATCTGGAAAGGGAAAACAGCAAGGTCAAGTGGGATAAGTTGATTCTTCCAACAGAACAAATTGGACTAGGAATACCTAAATTTGAGGGGGTATTTTAGAGAAACACAGTTAAGGCTTCTGTATATAGCACAAGCAGAAAACTATAACTCAAAGTGGAAAGGAATGATATGGGGGAAGCTCAAGAAATGAGAGATTGGGATTTTGGATACAGACTCTTAAGGAGAAGAGCATAAATCATAGAGTATTATGTTCATAAAATAGCAGGGAGTATTCTAAGAACTAAACCAGCACGAGAATGGGGAATAGATTCTGCCAAAAGGGAAGACTGTGGTTAGAGATACAGATAATAGGCAAGAGGGGGCTGAAATTTATTGGAGAAAACTGGCATAGGAACCAAGGTATTAGGAGCAAATAAATAGAAAGGGAAAGGTAACAACATGGGAACTGGCCAAGAATTTACTTGGAATGCAGGTTACAGATTGCCTTCTAGATCAAGGACTGATATTAAAGTAGAAAGAGAAAGAAGTGGGGGGGGGCCTAATTGAAAGACCAGCACTGGTAGAGTTTTTAATAGAATCTAGAAAGTAAAGTTGTGTACACTTACCATAAATGTAGATGCTAGTGTGTATTAACTGTTGCATTCATCACATTTGGGTTATCCCTACCAGGGTATCCCTCGGCTGGCCCGATTACCAGAGGTTTAGTATTTCTGCGTAGGTTGCTGTCACTTCAGGACTGATGTCAGGTCATCAGTAGTATAAAGGCAGCCGATGGCACTACATCAGTTTTTCTTGCCCTAACCTGCCAAGAGCTCCCAAGTAGGAGCTAGGTCCTGGTGGAAGAACCCCACCAATAGAAAGTAAATACCAATATGTCCCTTGTAAGGAAAGAGAAGATAAAAAAGAGGGATGGAAGGAGGGAAACCAGGACTGCAACAGTGAATACACTCAAACACCTACATTTATGGTACGTGTACACAACTGTACTATGTTTTTCTTGTTTCACTGTTGCAGTCATCACATTTGGGTTGATTCCCAAAGCTGAGGAAATGGGTGGAGGCAGTCAAGGAAACTAGGGGCTGGCTAGGATGCCCTGCAAGACTGCAGAGGCAAACCCTGCCCTGTATTTGGAGAAGACAGGCAGGTTGTAATATTTGGTAAATGTACGAACAGATGTCCAGGTGGCAGCCTCCAGGATGTCCCTGGTGGGGACTCCTCTGAGGAAATCTGCAGAGGTGGAGGCTGCTCTGGTGGAGTGAGTCCTGACCCCCTTGGGGGGAGGCTTTCCATGTTGTTTGCTGCAGACATGGATGTAGTGTGCTAATCATTTGGAAATGCTTTGTTTGGAGATCGCTTTGCCCCCTGCCCCTGTAACAAAGCTAACCAGCAATTGATCAGATTGTCTGAAGGATTTAGTCCTGTCTAGATAGAATCTGAGCTGAAAACATCTAGACAGTGTGGGATCCTGCCCCCTTGTTCTGGGGATTAGGAAAAAAAGGTGGGCAAATACATGTATTGGTTGAGAGCCACACTGGACACCACCTTGGGCATGAAGGATGGGTTAGTCCTGAGGGATACCCTGTCAGCATGGAAGATGATGAAAGGTTCCACAGCCATGAGTGCTTGCAGCTCGGAGACCCTTCTGGCTGAAGTGCTGGCCAGAAGGAAAGCTGTCTTCCAGGAGAGAAATTTAGCTCTGCCAAAGAAACTGGTTCGAAGGGGGGCAGGGTGAGCTTTTCCAACACAAATTTAAAGTCCCAAGCTGGGGTTGGTGCTCTTCCGGGTTGCCTCTAGTTGCTAGTCTCTCTTAGGAACTGTTTGATCAAAGGGTGTGAGAAAAGGGGCTGCTCAGTGGGAAAATGAGCAGAGATAGCAGAGGCATGAATTTTAATAGAGGAAAAAGAGAGGCCATTGTGTAGCAGGTCAGCTAAGTATTCCAGGATGACAGGGAGGGAGGGCTGTGCTGTACTGGCTTCCCTTAGCCTGAATCCAGGTGCAGAACCTTTTCCATTTGTCAGCATAAGACTTTCTAGTGCTAGGGCGCCTGGCCTCACGTATAACATCTAGAACCTGCTTACTGAGGTTGGCATATTGATCGGGGGTTAGGGAATAAGCCAAGCTGCCAAATTGAGCGTCTGCAATTAGGGATGCATGAATTCCCCTTCCCTCTGGGTCAGGAGGTTTGGAATCGGAGGAAGATGCCATGGTGACAGTGGGGACAGGCTGCGCAGCAAGGGGTACCAGTGCTGGTGAGGCCAGTCTGGTGCTATAAGAATTGTCCTTGTTTTTTCCTCCTTTATTTTGAGCAGTACTCTGGAGATGAGAAGTAGTGGAGGAAAGAGATAGACCGACAGACTGACCCAGGGGAAGGGCAGGGCATCCACTTTCCAAGCCATGCAGTGATGTTCCCTGGTACAGAATTTGCTGAGCTGATGGTTGGTGTGGAAGGCAAAGATGTAGACATTCGGTGTGTCCCATTTCTGAATTATTAGGGTGAAGGTTCTTCTGTTGAGCTGCCACTCGTGTGTGTCCAGAAGATTTCTGCTTAAGTGGTCTGCCAGAGTTGAGAGAACCTGGCAGGAATTGTGCTAACAGGTGGAGTTGCATGGCAGAGGCTGTGTGCCAAAGGGTCATGGCCAGCCTGCATAGAGGGTAGGAGTGAGTCCCTCCCTGCTTGTTGATATACCACATCACAGTGGTGTTGTCTGTTTTGATCAGGAGAGCCCCATGGGGAGAGAAGGGACTAGAAAGCTATCAAGGGGTGCTGGACAGCTAACATCTCTTTTTGATTGATGCGCAGATGGATTTGCTGTGGGCTCCATTGGCCCTGTATGCACCTGCTGTCCAGGTGTGCACCCCAGACATAGTCTGATGCATCTGTGGTAAGGGTCTGGGTGGCGAGGGGTGGCGAGAAAGGTAGTCTCTTGTTGTGAGAGCATGCTGTTGCCCACCAAAAAAAATCTTTTCTGAGGCAAGGTATTACAGGTATAAGTGTCTCCAGGTCTTGAGAGAGTTGACACCAATGGCTTTTTAGGTACGACTGAAGTTTCCTCATATGCAGTCTGGCATATGGAATGAGTAGTATGTAAGATGCCATAAACCCCAGAGCTTGCAGGATTTTCCTTGCAGACAGCTGGGGTCTGGTGGCTAGCTGAGAGAAGTAGGCTATTAGGAAAGTTTGCTTTTCTGGTGTAAGGAATGCCATCTGGGATGCTGTGTCCAGGCTTGCTCCCAGGAATATAATCCTTTGGGTGGGCACCTGTTTGGGTTTCTTTTCATTGATTGTGTACCCTAGGGAGGTTAGTAGGGACTTTACAAAGGTCGGGTGCTTGAGCATCTTTTCCTGGCTGTCTGCCTGAATTAGGCAGTCATCTAAGTATGGGTAAATCTGGATATTCCTTTGTCTGCAAAAAACAATGGCCAGAGCCAGACATTTTGTGAAAACTGGGAGCAGTAGATAAGCCAAAGGGAAGCGCACAGAACTGAAAGTGCTGAGATCTTGCACTGAAACAGAGATATTTCCTGCATGATTCCCTGACAGGAATGTGGAGATAGGCCTCTTTTAGGTCTAGGGTGGCTAGCCAAGCATCTTTGGAGAGCATGGGTAGCAGCTGCTGGAGGGTGAGCATTTTGAATTTTGGGAAGATGTTTAGAATGGATAGATCGAGGATGGGGCGCCAGGTGCCCTCATTTCTGGGTATCAGAATAACTCTGGAGTAGAAACCGTGGCCTTTCTGTTCTACAGGAACGTGCTCTACTGCCCTCAGAGAGAGCAGGGAAAGGACTTGCTTTTGCACCTCTGCCCATTGGTTTGGAGGTAGATCTGGGAACTCTTTTGGAGTTGGAAGGGTGTGGAAAAAAAATTTGTATCCCTGGGACACTATGTTGAGAACCCAGCAACTGTTGGTAATGGTGGCCTAGGTGCTTGCATGAAAGGATAGTTTTCCTCCTAGGGGTATGTGAAGGTGGGCAGAGGGAGGGGGTGGCGGAGGTGAGTCATTGTGAGTTCTTACCATAAGGGGGTGGGGCTTAGAACTCCCTGGTTTTGAAGTGGAAGTAGTCCACTGCTCAGATCTCTGCATTCCCTGTGGCTGCTGTCTGGGGGGGGGGTGGCTGCTTCCTTGGAGTCTGGGCTGAACTGGCCTAGTGGGAGCAGGAAAGGACCACTGCTTGGTGGGACAATGCCTGCTGAACCTGGGTGGCTGGGCCTGTAAGAAATCCTTAACTGTCTGCATAGATTTTGCTTCTTCTTCAATCTGTTTTAAGACCTCTTCTGCCTTAGTGCCAAATAAGTTGTCTTTGTGCAAGGGGGCATCCAACAATTTAGATTTGACATGGTCTGGCAAGGGGTGTTCCTTAAGCCATGCATGCCTTCTAAGGACAGATCCAGTGACTGCTGCAGTGCAAGAAGCTTCTAGGGTGTCAAAACCACAGTGCAGGGAGTGTTTAGTTACTTGACTTGTAGAATGCATTAACTCTTGTAACTCTTTAGATTCACAAGCAGGAAAGGAAAACATTTTTTGTTTGAGGAGTTCTAGGGTATGTTGCTGAACTTTTACCATATGGAACTGACAATTTAGTGCTCTGATAGCAAGAGTAACTGATGTGTATACTTTTTTATCCCATCTGTCTAGTGCTTGGGAATCCCTATCTGAGGGGGGTGGGATTCTTAGCAGAGGTTGCTTTAATTCCTTTAGGCCCTTGAGAAATTACCTCAGGGTCAGCAGTAGGATTTTTAAAAATAAATGTGTGCGAGTCAGGAACTCTATAGTACCTGTCTGGTTTTCTAGGTGCAGGAGGGAGGGTGTCAAGAGTCAAGCTGGATTCCAGGAAAACATCCTCCACAACATCCATGACTGGGGGGATGGCCAAGGGTCTGTGCTGTGGAAGATCTAAGAATTCCCCGAGTCTCTTTTTAGACTGGGGGTAGTCCTGACTCTTCCATTGGAAATGCTACCTTAAGGTATGAAGGGTTTCCCCAAAGGAAAAATCCTCTGGGGGAGAGGCTGAAGGGATGGAATCCTCTGCATCAGACTCCTCATAAGTAGAGAGGGGTTGCATGCCTTCATATTCACATGCATCAGTCTCATCTGACTCTTGCTCAGACAAAACTACAGGGGACATATCTCTTTTCCTTCTAGAGGGGGTAGCTTGGCTTTCCCTGATCAGCATGATAAGGTATTCTGCCATTTTAAACATTTGAGACTGGGGCAAGGAAGCAGGTGCCTGAGACTGGGTCGTCGGTTTCTTGGGTGTGGTTCGTACTCTGGCCTAAGAAACTTGGTCATTTTTGAAAGAATGGTAGTCTCGAAAGAAGATGTCAGTTTGTGAGAGAATTGGTAGTGCAAAGGACTTTGGCAGAAGCCGGTGCCTGTTCAGCGGCTCCGGACCGATCCAAGGTACAGACGACCTTAGGATCCTTAGTCGAAGAAGAGTTTTGCGGCATACCGGACTTCGAAAGGGTCTCGGTAGCGGCATGCAAATCCACATAAGTGAGCATCAGGGTCTGCGAAAGCGCCTCACTGAGGACCAGAGAACTGACGACTAGCTTAACGGGAGCATCATCTGTAGGTTTGGACCTCTGCGGTCTGTCTCTGTCTTTATCTTTATGTTTTCTCAGATCATCTGCTGTTGGGTGGCTTACCGAACCCATTTCAGAGTTCGAGGACTGTAAACAAAAATATCTAGCTACAATAAGGGCCCGACTATGGATAGTTCTGGAGTCGAACAAAGCACAGAAGCAACAGCAGGGGACATTGTGGTCTAGGCTTAAGCAAGTGATGCTGTAAGAATGAAAGTCTCGGTGTGGTATTTGCTTTCCACAGGCGAGACAATTGTTAACTTTTTCTGACATCAGTTGGTGCAAGAAAAAAGGATCTCCAACGGGGTACTTAGCTTTAGAAGACTTCAGCTTCAATTCAGTAGACGAACCTCAGGTAGCAGCCAGCACTCGTGCAAACTGCTTCTGTTTCAGGTTCCACGGCAAGAAAGACTGATGTAATGGCGTTAGCTGCCTTACTTTATACTACTGATGACCTGACATCAGTCCTGAAGAGACAGCAACCGACACAGAAATACTAAGCCTCTGGTATTCGGGCCAGCCGAGTGCTACCCTGGCAGGGATAACCCAAATGTGATGACTGCAACAGTGAAACATGAACATCAGAAGCTGCTGTTAAAAAGGAATAATTAGTACAGCATATAAAATATTGCATGATAACTATAAGAATCAATCAGAGGATCTTAAAAAGGACTGGGAAGAGAAACTGGATAAGCAATTCACAAAGAGAATGGGGAGACATATGTATATCTCCCAAATATATGCAACAAAGTCTAGAAGATAAAGCACCACACTGTAGAATAAACCAGACCTCACACCACAAGTTAGAACTTGTGGTGTAAAGTCTAGATCTTTGCCTGGAAGTGTTTACATAGGTATTTTTACACCCCAAGTAGACTCCAAAGAATTTTTCCTCAGGTGAATAGCAAATACTGGAGGTGTGACGGGCAAGAAAGAGGCGTCTGGGAGCATCTTTTTTGAGTGTGTAATGAGCTGGCCGACTTTAGGGATTCTTTGCGAACCACTCTGTTGAAGATGCTGGGTGAGCGGGTTGGACTGACTGGGGAGAAGACTTTTTAAGCTAGGATACAGAACTGGAATTGCCTAAACATTGTAAGGCCTTTCTGAGTCTAACTATGGTGGCTGCCAAAAAAGCAAATACTAGAAAATGGAAATCAAAGTCTAGAGCAACTTTACTAGAAGTAGTGAATATAATAACAGAGGAAAAAAACAACTGGAATTCAGATCTTTGGAAAAGGGACAGAGCAAACTACATAGAAAGAATATGGGAACTGTGAGAACAATACATGCAGAGAAGGAACTAAGTTTAAGAGGCAGGATTTGAATGGGCCATATAATGCTTTACTGACAATAACTGGATAAATTATAAGTGATGTATAATGTTTGCAACTACAGTTTTTTCAATGGTGTCTGTGATGTATAATGTTTGCAACTAAAATGGCGTCAAAGTTTGTTTTGCATTTATATAAATGTAAGATTGCCTATGCCATACATGATAATTTAATAAAGATGTTTATTGAAAAAAAAAACTCCTGAAGACTTTGGATGGGTATCCTACTGGTCATTGTGCTTTATCTCACCTACAGGATGTCAGTCCCATATCCATTTCCTCACAGTATTATTCACCGTTTCATATTTATCATATACACTTAAAGCCGGCCACTATTTGCATTTTAACATGGACCAGTGGTGAGAGTCAAACCCCGTGTGCCTGGTTCCATAACACTGCACTTTCAACTTGCTTTTTTTCTGAGGACTGAAACAAACTCATTTACTGTTTATGCATAATCCTCCATCAATAACTTTACTAAAGTCCATACACTGAAATAGGGGACAAAAAAGAAAGGGTAAACTTGAAACAGTAAGGAAGTTTGGTTACAGTCTGTCTTTACAGACAGAATGAGTAACTACATGACATATTCACATGTTTATCCTCGGATGCAAACCACATATGTACAAAGTGGTTACTCATCGTATTTGGTAGCAAGGGGAGCTCAAAGGCAAATCAATGGTATCTAGATTGAAGCCAATTTTAGACCATAAAGCAGAAACATTACATAATTTCCAACGTAACTTTTGTTTGGACAGGTCCATGAAAAAATGTCAATGTACCTAGGCTGTCTACTGCTGTACACTCAGGAGACTGACGTTTTCACTCAATCTTCATAATGTACTTCTTTCTTGGCATTGAGGTCCACAAGAAAAATACCTGTGAAAAAGGACCTCATTAGATAACAGAAGTCACAGATCTTAAGTGGAGTCTTAGAAGACCCAGAATAACTAGCTAAGCTGCCAATACCTCACTCCAGCTAATCTAGGGCATACTGCAAATAAATACTCAGGAAACGACTTCCAAGTAAGGGCGCCTCCAATATCTTTTAGAGGGGGCTGGAAACATAATTAATTTCAAGTATATAAAAAGAAATGTGCAGAAGGCAACAGATAAAAAGACACTATACAGTTAGAGCAGATTCCAGTTGGAGCACTTCTCAGTTAAACTGACACAGTTCCTTCCTGGCAATACAGTAAAATCTTGTTATAATGGAGTCTCAGCTATAACAGAGAAGGTCCACAGGTCCTGGTCACACACACATAAATGTGAAGAAAAGCCATCAGATATAACAAACTCGCTTATAAGGTAATTTTACTTATACCGGACTGCTGATAGGCTTGTCTTATTCTGTTATAGCGAAATACGCATGTGCACCATTTACACATGTGTGCGTTTTTTTGTGAAATGGTGGAGAAGTCAAGATAGTTCAAAGAGGCATTCAATAACTCTAGACTTAAAACTTGAAGTTGTCTTAATAGAAAATGAAAACAAACCAGGTTGACATCATGCATGAGTATGGTCTTGTAAGTTGACAGTGATATCTGGATTAACCATGGGAAATACAAATCCTCCGGGCAGTTTGTCAACAGTATACGCAAGTCTATATATGATGACACTGAAGATGCTCTTTTCCTTTGGTTAAAGCAAGCAAGCTCAGTCAGTACACCTGTGTCTGGTGCAATATTAAAAGAGAAGTTGGCTAGTTTTACCTATGCACTTGATCATGGTGACTAACTGCAGTGATGGCTGCTTGGATCGGTTTAAGAAATTGCGAGCTGTTATCTTCCACATTCTGAGTGGAGAATCTGGGTCTGTACTTCAAAAATTGGCCAAGGACTGGATGCAAAATAAACTACCACAGTTGCTAGACCAATATGATGAATGCAACATCTTCAATACAGACAAAACAGGTTTGTTCTTTAAGCTGCTGCCGGACCACACAATGACATTCAAAGAAGACACTTGCCAAGGTGGCAAGAGAAGTAAAAAGCATCTTACTTTATTATTTGCAATGAATATGGTTGGATCTGAAAAGCTTCCACTGTTAGCTATCAGTAAGTCTGCCAACCCACGATAGTTCAAGGGTGTGAAGTCAGTGCAAGTGCAGTACATAAGCAACCGCAAAGCATGGATGACTGGCAGTCTATTCAGCGAATGGTTGATAGGATTGGACAGAAAATTTGTCAAGAAAAAATGGCATGTACTGATGATCATTGACAACTATAGCGTACACGATCCAGCTGTTGCCCAACAGCTAAAAGCAATACAACTGGAGTTTCTGCCACCCAAATGTACCAGCCAGCTTCAGCCATGTGACATAGGAATTATCCAGAACTTTAAAGTTCTGTACAGAAAGTGACTTTTGGGGAAAATTATCATGGCCATTGAGAACAGTGATCTGGACCCTTTTGCAGTTGATGTACTCCAGAGTCTGCGTTGGACACATTCAGTTTGGGAGAAGGAAATAACGGCTACTACAGTCAGCAATTGTTTTAAGAAGGCGGGGTTTATCAAGAAAGTTCAGACCACGAAAGATCAAACAGAACCATCCAGCTTTACAGCTGCCCCGGACTGTGGCAACAATTCTGAATGACTGATAGAACTGCACTACCTGGACCAGAGTATGTTGTTAAAAGAATTTCTTGTAGTTGATAAGCAGGTCCAGACAGAGTCTGTATTGAGAGCATGACACTGTAGCAGAAGTTAAGGCAAAATCTGCAGGTGTCAACTGTGCACAAAGGGATGATGAATCCAGTTATGATGAGGTGCCACTGGCACCTCCGCCATCAACAAGTGAAGCAAACATGGCATTGACAATGTTACAACGCTGCATTGAACATAATGCCAGTCACCCAGCAGAGTCAGATGACTTGCACTTGGAAATTAGATGCATACGTGGCTAAAATGGCAGAAAGAAATGCAGTGCAGAAGAAACTGATTACAGTACACACGTGTAAAAATATTATAGCTTGATAAAATCTAACACATAACTTCAGTGCAAGGTGGAATAAAGTAACAAGTGCAAGATTTTCTGCTGAATGAGTGATTACTTTGCATAAGTAATACATTACAGTACTGTATGTGTAAAAATATTATAAGCATTTGTTGAACATTTTGGACCCCTCCCCCCTGTCCATGTGTCCACAATGGCCCTCCCCTCCTCCCCCTCTGTGTGGACGTCATAAATGGGTGCACCCATTGACCTACTATACATGCTAGGGTGCAGCACCATAGCAAGGAGCCATGAGGGTATATCCTGTGCATGGCAAGATCACCTCTGGATATAGCGGACGTTGGATATAACGGACTGCTTTGCCAGGTCCCTTGAAGTCTGTTACAGCAGGATTCTACTGTATCAGCTAAAAGCCTTCAGAAAAGAGGAACAAAGGTCATACCCCGTCACACAACAGGCAATTAGATAGGCCACCCTGAACTCCTGACAACTGATTCTAAAGACCTTCAACAGGACAGGCCTGAAAGTATTATTTTGATGCCCTTGCCTTAATCATTATGGGAACACCGCTTAGAAAATGAATACCATCTTGGTAAGCAAGAAAATTTGGGACCAGCAGAATAGGTATGGCATGCACCTCCTTAAATACCACCTCCCCTGTACTAAAATGAAATCAACCCTCAAGATCCCTATGAAAGAACTACATATCTGGATGAGTTCTCTTGTACAAAAGTTGTTCAACAACTGTAACACTCATCTCAGAAGACCTCCTGAAAAAAAATATATTTTGTGTGTATAATACATTGCCTTTAACAACTTATCAATTCTCAAGTGTATTAACAATCACAGCTCTAAAAGTTTTTAGCAAGTGGACCATCAGTCTTAAAGCACACAGACCTACCCCTTTGCTTTTGAAAGTGAACCTAATATCACACCCAATTCCTGCTGTTGCTTCCACTCAGCATTGTATTCTGGTGAAACCCAAAAAGTCATTAAACCAAGATGTGCCACCATCATGAAGCAAGATATTTTAACTGAAAAATTTATTTCACCAGCCTATTTGTTTGGTACCATAACTTCAACTGTCAGAGTCTCATTAGGTAGCACATTGATTCTAGACCAATGCCACTTGTTAAGCCACACGTTCCCCACAATGATACTGTCATTTAGCATAAGGAAAGGTCCCACACTCCTGAAATACCATTATTCTGATGACATATTAAACCACAGTCCCATATGCCAGACATGGTGGCAGCTAAGGCAAATGTAAAAGATCTACAGCATTTACTAAAAACAGCAAAGACAACCATCACTATATAGCCCTGTCACTATACTTGGTATTCTGTAGACTGTAAACAGGTGACCTATATCTGGTATACAAGGCATCCTTCAACCCAGCACTGATGGATTTACTGCACAACAGCAAGTCAAACAGCATCAGAAATACTCCATCTAGGAATATAAACCTCTTTTACATCATCAACAGAATGGTGTGAGCAACAGGTATATCTCACACAGGATACTGCTGCTGTGTAACAGACTCCCAGTCCACATAAAACAGAGTTTATCCCTGTCCATATTAAAGTGAAACTTGGATCTGTGAATAGGAAATTTACCCCAGGACTACCCCATGTACTACTAACGGGCAGAGGCACCTCCAAAATTGTTATCCTATCGATGTGTCCATCAAATTATATACGGTACAATCCCAATAACTTTTACTAAGGGGTAATATGTAACTACTGACCATGGGATGGGCAAGCCCAATCTCTAACCAAATGGGATTGCTTAATTCAAGCAAAATAGGGGAAACTGGCTAGGCTTAAAAATGGCCCTTAATGGCAATCAGCCTAATACCTACCTATGAACCTATAATTTTTACATACATCTTTGATAAATACAAACACTCATTTTTCCCATTATTTTGTTTTATAACTTCCCCATTTTCAAACAAAGTATTTCGTCTTAGTTTTTTTTTATCATTTTCCATTTCTTACTACACAATACAGCCTCATGTCTCCCTTTCTATATCACCATCATATTTAGCAGACAAAATTACTGGTTTCAATACTTTTTCCATTGTTTTCTTTTCTTATACTACTCCGTGCAGAAATTCTTAAACTTTTTCCTGCTTTTCTCTAAATAAACATTCTTCTACATACAATAACGCATATCACACAGTCTCTACCTGACCTTTACAACAATCCTTCTCTTTATACTTTTTTCTCCATTTTGTATTTATTTTTTATTTTCACAGATATTGTGCGTTTCAGCCTCACTGTGAAATCTAATAACATACTGTCTTATAAAATTACTGTCCTCTTTTCTGAATCCAACTAAATATCCATTAAAAATGTTCATTACATGACCACACACATTCCATTTTTTCCATTCTTGTTCTGCTGGATGAAATTTTCCATTTCTTTTTTTTTACTCCATTAACAAAATGCTTTGGTTACATTTTTTTGTATTACATTTCCCATTCATTATCTTTTCTACATATCCATTGCATTTTATGTATAAGGTACCTTGCAAGTTAACATTCCACTCCCTTAAAAGTACAGTTATGTAAGCTGAACTTACCATAACAGTAGATGTTTGAATGTAACTGCATCAACCTGTTCCCTCTTCCAGGACCAATGATAGTGGCTCTCCCTTGCTCACTGAGGGGACCCCAACAGACGCATGGAATGTGGCAAATCCCCGGTCCATAGTGGCTATAGGTCCTACATCTGGGGTACAAAAATGAGTAATCTGTGACACAAATGGCCAAAACAGAGTCATCCACCTGCAGTAGAGGCAAATTGCTAGCCTGTTGTGGTGGCAAATGCTGTTTGCCTAACTTTTTCTTTTTGAGGCTGGAAGGACAACCAATCATGGCAACAGTCCCTTCCATGGTCATGCTGAAAATGGTACCTCTTTCTCAGGGAAGAAGAGTGGCAATTGCCAGTAAACACTACCTGTCCATAAAAGATACGTTTTGACATAAAATATGCAGTAAAATGCACTTTAAAACAGTGCATCAGCTCCACAAAACAAAAAATAAAATCAAAAATGTTTTAAGTTACTTTACACTACTTTTAAGCTGACAGAAAAAAAAAACAAGTACCCCATTTAAAAGTATGTTGAAGTCTCGAGACAGTCCATTACATCATAACACTTCTAGCAATAAAATCAACAAATTAAGAACAAAACGCCATCAAAATGGGTACTTTATATGGAAAAGAGAATGAGGGTAGATTAGACATAGCCCAGCAAGGGTGGCTAGTGTCGTTTTACTGCTGGACTGCTGTCCCCTAAAGGGAACTTATCTACCAAGCAAAGGTAAGCCCATACAGCTCATTGATCCTCGAAAAAAGCTCAAAGGCTTTGCATCCAAACTTGTGTTTTACTCAGCTTGAGCTGCTTAACAACTAGTAACGGTAAATGAAGCAAAGCAACCAATCAAACCAGAGCCGGCTACAGAAGGAGCCTGGTCAGATAAACGTAACTGGAACAGCTGAAACTGGAAACCAAAAACAGCAAAACATTGAATACCTCCGTGCACACAGTATCCACAAATAACATCAAAGAATAGAAACTCTTCTTTATTGCACAAAATCCACGATAGATACACAATAAAATACTGCCAACACTAGTTTAGCGCTTTCATCTGCCAAGCGCAGACTTCCTCAGAACTAGTGTATACAACCATTGCTTGCATTTTAAAAAACATTTTTGGCGCCAAAACTGTAATTGTCTTTTAAAGAAACAAGCTTTTCACAACACATTGCAAGTAAGAAATATATAGATGTGGATACGTTGTTTATAACTGTTTATAACTATGTGCACTGAACAGAACATAATTGTATGCCATTTTTTTGGGAAAATTAAGACCGGAATTGTGGTCGGATCATCTAACTTTGGTTACTATTGATGTATGTGATCTTTTCTCTAGCATACCTAAAGATGAAGGACTGGAAAGGTTTGGTAGTAGTTTAAGGAAATATTCTCAATTAAGTTGGGATAAAATTAACTTAATATTAGACATGATGGGTTTGGTTTTGGATTACAATTTTCTAACATTCGAAGGAGAATATTTTAGGCAAAGCAAGGGTGTTGCGATGGGCGCTTCTTGCGCCCCTATTTTTGCCAACCTGGTCATGTCTGATTTGGAAAATGAGTTTATTATCAATAGTGAATATTATCCCTACATAACTTTTTATGTTAGATTCCTTGACGACATTTTTATTTTATGGAATGGTCCAAAAGACAAAATTAGCAAATTTATGGATTATATTAATGAAACCACACAATATCTCAAGTTTATGTATGAAATTAGTAATCATGGTATTGCTTACTTGGATTCATATATTAGTCTAACTACGGAAGGTTTCACATCTAGAGTACACCGCAAAAGCACATTTTCCAATGATTATTTATATTTCAATAGTGAACATCCACCACACATATTTAAAAATATTGTCAAAGGACAATGTATTCGAGGAGCCAGAATGTCGTCTAGTAAGGAATTATTGGAAGAAGAGATGAAGTTCATTTATGATTTGTTCGTAAATAGAGGTTATCCAATCAGAATGATTAAGGACACTATAGAATATGTTACAACCCAATGGGGATACAAATACCAACCTTTATTGGGTAATACTTTGGAAGTTAATGAAATTTGCAACACTCACCAGGGTCATATGGGTAGAGTATGTGTAATCACCTATACTCCATATAGTAATAGAATTAAGGAAATCATTGATAGATATTGGGATGTAATTACTGTAGTAGATTCCAACAAAACTATTCTAGGAAATTTTCCAAGAATAGTTTACAAAACAGGCCCCAATATTAAAAGAATGCTGGAAAGAGTTAATTATAGGAAGATTGGTAATCAACAAGAGAAAATTTTCACCAGGAAATGTGGAAGACATCTTCCACAAAATATAAATATATTTTATGTTATGATTACATAATCAATGTAGGTACATCTACACGAATACGGAGGTTCAATTGGATGATGTTAACAACACCGTAATTAGGAGTAGAGGTGGAAATTGTAGTACCAAACAGATAGTGTATTTGGCCCTATGTAAGATATGTTCAGCCTATTATATAGGCAAAACAGAAAGGCAGTTGAAAAAACGCATTTATGAACATTATTATAGAATACAGAAGAAAGATTGTAAGAATGCATTATATTGACATATTAAGGAACATGGGGAAAATCATATTTTCTTGTTTTTTATTATAGATCAGGAGCAGGATATTTTATATGGTGGTGATTGGAAAACAAGATTAGCCTGCAAGGAAAGTAAATGGCAGATGCTAACTGATTCTACCAGGAGTCCAGGTATCAATGAATACATTAGTATTAAACCTTTTTTGACCATGGACTCTTAATTTATAATTCAATCCTTACTAATATGGTTTTAGAATATTTATTATTTTAGTATATAAATATTAAGTATTAAACATTTTATCCATATTTATTTATATTTATAATAATTCATAAATATTTATATAATATTATATTAAATGTTTTTAATAGGTAGGGCATATAGGTTAAAATGGTATTTTATGGCATACAATTATGTTCTGTTCAGTGCACATAGTTATAAACAGTTATACACAATGTATCCACATCTATATATTTCTTACTTGCAATGTGTTGTGAAAAGCATGTTTCTTTAAAAGACAATTACAGTTTTGGCGCCAAAAATGTTTTTTAAAATGCAAGCAATGGTTGTATACACTAGTTCTGAGGAAGTCTGCGCTTGGCAGATGAAAGCGCTAAACTAGTGTTGGCAGTATTTTATCGTGTATCTATCATGGATTTTGTGCAATAAAGAAGAGTTTCTATTCTTTGACGTTATATGTGGATACTGTGTGCACGGAGGTATTCAAGGTTTTGCTGTTTTTGGTTTCCAGTTTCAGCTGTTCCAGTTACGTTTATCTGACCAGGCTCCTTCTGTAGCCGGCTCTGGTTTGATGAACTGCTTAACAGTTTGGTTGCATGGAAGGTGCCCTAAAGCTTTGGAAGCTGTTCGGCTGTTATATCCTTGTCAGGATATAACCCATATAGCTAAGGTTACTGCAGCACTGATCAGTATGATGAACATCTAACCTTTACACCAAATCTTCACATATAAACACTGCATACTGAATTATTGGGTTTAAGTGATGGCTAGTGATTTCAAAGGAAGTAGGGAGGGCTGCTTAAAGCAACTCAATTGGTGGGGTTTACTGGAATGGGGTGTGGCAACATTACAGCATGCCAATGGCTGCTTAATTCTGACAAAATAGCAGTTGAGGTCAGTCACTTTCATCCCCAAAACAAACTCAAAAAGTAAAAGTCATGTATTTTACACTGTTTTACCCACAAACACACTGGACCTGCCAAGCCAGTTCAACAATTGTTTAATTGTGATCAGACAAGCAGGTGGGTTCAGTCACTTTCATTCACAGACTGCAACAGTACCCACTCATCATACCACTTTTTTACTGACTGCATACACTTCAGATGTCTCACTGCAATAAAAAAAACAGTAGTAGTTATGGTAAAGTATTTCAGATTATTTCAAAAGCACATAAGTCTTGCCAAGTCAGATAAATAAATTCTCAACTGTGACCTAATGACTAACAAGGTTAAGTTAATGTCATGCACATTTTCCCTATGCCCACAAGTCACATTTAGACTGTGTATAACTCCAAAGTCTAACTGTGATCAAATTAATGACTGACTTCAACAATTGGCTAAGCTTCTGGTGTAATTTAAAGGGGATCTAGTATCTGTCTGCCTGGGACGACATGATCGACAAACCACGATGCTTTGCCAGAGATAGTCTGCACCTGTCATCCCTGGGATTCAGGTTACTGGCTAAAGCTCTTGTCACCCCTATTGCTAGAGATGGTCTGCATCTGTCACCCCTGGGATTCAGGTTACTGGCTAAAGCTCTTGCCACCCCTACAGTGCCTTTTATAGGCAAGGTTCAAAGGACAAAACCACCACCGTAACAGATACAAGCATGCAAAATCTGAAGGTAATGCTACTCAATGCTAGAAGTCTAAACCTCAAAATGCACTCTCTCGAGGCACTTCTAAAAATGGAGAACATCGATATCTGTGCAGTAACTGAGACCTGGTTCAAGGCTCCAGAGAGCACCCCTGCAATACCAGGCTACAACTCTTACCACATGTTTCGGCCACCAAACCAAGACTGAAACACTAAAGGTGTCCATATTCACCAAGGATATTCACACCTCCAGCCTAGCGGCCCAACACAATGCATCTGAAATTCTCCAGGTGCAACTGACACTAGGTAAGGCTGCAATCCAAATTGTAGCTTGCTACAGATCCCCCCACCATGCCCAAAGATTCTCACTACACCTTTCTAAACATACTGGAAAATATTAAGATACAACCAAACACCCTAATACTGGGTGATTTCAACTACCCTGCCATTAACTGGGAAAACTACTTGGGTACAACACCTTTTCCCAACAGTTGAATTCCAATGCCCTGGATCACCTAATTCATTGTCCCACCAGGGCGCCAATATCCTAGGCCTGGTCATTACCAACACGGGAGATAGATGCTCCACAATAGTGGTCACCCCCGCATTGGTCAGGTCTGACCATAAGCAAATCACCTTTGACATCCACATCCCACCCCCACCCCCCAGTAAGGAAACCTCCGTAAAAAAAACTTCTCCAAAGCCAACTTCATGCTACTCAAATCTGAAGTGAAAAAACAAGTAATCTCTGTGGTATCCCCGAAGTCTCAAAACAACCCATTAAAGTGTAGTGGGTCTAAAAACAAAACAGTGTAAGAAACTTCTCTGTGTGGAAGATTTTCAGTCCATATATTTCTAGTTAATCACTGTATATTAATCAGATCAGACAATAGTAGTAGAAGTAGCAAATGTAAACCCGTCAAGTCAAAAAGTAATAATAGAAAATATATAATTCTACAGCATTACTAAGTATTTGAAAGTAATCCAAGCAAGGCAGGCTGTCTGTTTCCAGTCGAAAATCCTTTATTAAGTACACAGACAAGCGATCCAAGTAAAACAAAAATAGAGTAATAATTTCCTCACAAGCTTTCTAAATATATATATACATTTTATCAGGCATGGGAGTGGTTTATTGTGCTGTAAGACAAAGTGTTATTGGTACACATGTTAAATTCACATCCCTTCCCCCATCAGTGTGACATTCGAGCTGGTCCTGCCCTACCTAGTAGCTGTCATAATAATATATAGCCCTAATGTACTTTAATGGTACATCTTATTTAACCAAATTATTAAGTAGATTATTAAGTCTGTGATTTTATCCAAGGCAATATACTACATGGTTGGAAATATATCAACCTTAGTTCATTTTGTGATCAAAAATTATATATAAATATATGCATATACATTTTGCATGTAAAAATCAGTTTCTATTTTCATAACCTATTGTTAACAAAGATCGCTTTCGTCCTTCTAGACTTCTTCAGGTCTGTGTACAAGAACCCCAAAAACCTATATAATTGTATAATTAGTTAGTATTGTTATTGCCATCATTTTGAATAAAGTGGAAAAAAGAGAACCAGAAAAAAATAAAAATAAGACAAAATGTATGTATGATGATGGAAACAAAATATACACTTAAATATCAAATGATTTAAAACCAATTTGTAGAAAAAATTAATAAAATAAAATAAAATACAATTAGTCATGTAAACAATGTGGCAATTTTCTAAGTTCCAGTGCACTTTTAATTGAACAGTAGTAGTTTAGTCCAGGCTTTCTAAAAGAGTTCAGCTTTAATTGCCACATGACTTCATGTTTCTCCAGAATATTCGGGATGTCTCCTTCTAGATGACCCATGTCTATGTGATCCAGGATCTGGAACTTAAAACCTGTGTGTCTTTTATGAAGAGAAAGGTGTTTGGCTAGTGCATTATTTTTACATCCAGAGCGGATTTCTGACAGATGACAAACTAATTGTACATTTTGTATATTTATACAGCAAGGTGATAGTTTTTATTGCCCTTATTTAAAGAAGATCATTAAAACCAGTGCAGGGGGTGACTGTAACACTAAAAAAAGTAATTTACAGGGCACAGTGCAATGAATGTGATGCATTCTATGTTGGCAACACTGTAAATAAACTCAAGCGAAGGATTTCTTGTCATCTGTCAGAAATCTGCTCTGGATGTAAAAATAATGCACTAGCCAAACACCTTTCTCTTCATAAAAGACACACAGGTTTTAAGTTCCAGATCCTGGATCACATAGACATGGGTGATCTTGAAGGAGACATCCCGAATATTCTGGAGAAACATGAACTCATGTGGCAATTAAAGCTGAACTCTTTTAGAAAGCCTGGACTAAACTACTACTGTTCAATTAAAAGTGCACTGGAACTTAGAAAATTGCCATATTGTTTACATGACTAATTGTATTTTATTTTATTAATTTTTTCTACAAACTGGTTTTGAATACCATTTTAAATCATTTGATATTTAAGTGTATATTTTGTTTCCATCATCATACATACATTTTGTCTTATTTTTATTTTTTTCTGGTTCTCTTTTTTCCACTTTATTCAAAATGATGGTAATAACAATACTAACTAATTACACAATTATATAGGTTTTTAGGGTTCTTGTACTCAGACCTGAAGAAGTCTAGAAGGAAGAAAGCGATCTTTGTTAACAATAGGTTATGAAAATAGAAACTGATTTTTACATGCAAAATGTATATGCATATATTTATATATCATTTTTTGATCACAAAATGAACTAAGGTTGATATATTTCCAGCCATGTAGTATATTGCCATGGATAAAATCACAGACTTAATAATCTACTTAATAATTTGGTTAAATAAGATGTACCATTAAAGTACATTAGGGCTATATATTATTATGACAGCTACTAGGTAGGGCAGGACCAGCTCGAATGTCACACTGATGGGGGAAGGGATGTGAATTTAACATGTGTACCAATAACACTTTGGGCCGGATTCACGAAGGCTTGCACGGAGTCTAAGAGTAGTGTAAGACTCCATGCAGCCTTCGCGATCCAGGAACAGACCAAAGTCCGTGTAAGAGACAAGCTAAAATGGCTCTTACACGGAGTGGGCGTGGATAAGCTAATCACCTCACTTGCAGCCGAATAGCATGCAAATGAGGATGATTAGCGATCCAGGAAGCCCAGAACAGCCCGTGTAAGAGCTGTTTTAGCTGCAGAAATGTACTCAGTTGACAACTGAGTACGTTTCTGCAAACTGCAATGGAGCCATGTCAGCTCCAAATAAAGGGTGCATATGTGTCAGGCAGCATGCCAATGGCCAAATATGTGGCCATTGGCAAAGTGACCTGATGCAAACATATTAAAAATATAATTTTTTTCCGGCGATTGCCGATGTTTAAACCAGTGCAGCCCACATAAATGGGCTGCGCTGTATAAAACATAAAAACGAAGGTTTTAAACCTACAAATGTAGGTTTTATGCAATACATGGAATGTCAATGCAGGGACGAGCAGACCAAAACCAACATGGCCACCGTGTAGTGGTTGCTAAGGGGGGAAGCTGAGTCTAAGACATGTAACTAGCATTAGTAGGCAATCTGATGCAAATGAGTATAAGGATACTGAATTCCACTGTCACAGAGCAAATGAGTACAGTCTGAGTAGTATAAGAGTTACAGAAAGGGGAGGAACAGAGTAGGAGATAGGTGACATCACAGGGGGGAATGGTAGAAAGAAATGCAGTTCATTGGAGGTCAGAGTTACATGACAGATGTCAGACAGATATCATGGAAAGAGGTGTGCCACTAACTAAGCATGAGAAAGTCAAGAAATGGAAGGTGTACACTGTTGCCTACACCAAAGTTTCTTGCTGGATGTGTATGCGCACGTGTGCGCGCCATGAAGCGCAAGTAAGGTAGTGTGCGCGCGTGTAAGACAGACTGAGCATGTGGGAGCGTGTTGGGAGATGTTTAACACTGTTTGCGTGGGCGTGCATGCGTTTTAATCCGAATAAGCAGATTCTGAACTGTGTAAGTATGTGTGCACGCGTGTAAGCCACTGTGAGCGTGTTTCTGCTGGTTTACACACGGCTCCACCCTGAGGAAACAGAAAGGAAAAAGGAAGCAACAGATTTAGTAGGAAGCTAGCAGGGAATACTGCTGGAGCTAGCAGGTGAAAACAATTAGATGCAGGCAATTACACAGACAGAATAGTAGCCCAGCCCAGCATTTAAAACTCTGCAAACAGCAGTGCAGGATGTTTCTCTCAAGAGACACTGCAAGACAGGACTTAAGTTATCAGAAGTGAAAACTGAAAAGCTGAACTCAGAGCAGAAATGTTAGGGGCTGCCATAGCTGTCATAATGAGACATAGGCGACTTGCTGAGGGTGGTGACAATGCAGATGGTGCCAGACAACCCACAGTGAGGAGACAGAGAAGAGTGTACAGGCCCAGGGTCACCTACCACGGGTTACATGAGCTGGAGATAGTAGAGCTATAGAGTGGACAGAGACCTCCTGCAGCAAATAGTGGAGCTGTGCAGGCCACGCCTCACACACAGAACCAACAGAGGGGAACCAATCCCAGTGGAAACCAAGGTATGTGTTGGCCTAAGAATACTAGCAACAGGTACCTTCCAGAGACCAACTGGTGATATGATGGGGATATCACAGGCATCAGCCTCCAGGGTACTGCACCAGTTCCTGGATGCCATGTCAGCACATGTCGGTGATCATGTATATTTCTCCAATGCCCGTGAGGTATTGGCCAGCAATATGCATCTCTTCCAGCAAATAGCGGAATACCCTGAGGCAGTGGGTGCAATAGACTGCACGCACATACGCATCAAAGCACCAGCCGGTGAGCGGGGTAGGGCATACATCAACCGCAAGGGCTTCCTCTCCATCAACTGCCAGGTCGTGTGTGATGCCCAGGGCATAATAATGAATGTGTGTGCTGGCTGTCCTGGGAGCTACCATGATTCCCACATCTGGCATTTGACGCAGCTGTACCAGACATTTGCCAATGAGGACATCCCGCATGGACACCTAGTGGGGGATGCAGGTTATGCACTGGAGCCGTGGCTGATGACACCCATCAGAAACGCACACACACCTGAACAGGAACGCCATAATGAGGCACACGCACAAACACGTAATGTAATAGAGCGTGTGTTTGGGCTGCTCAAGTCACGGTTCCGGTGTCTGGACACATCTGGTGGAGCCTTGCAGTACACACCAACTACATGTACCCAAATTGTCATGGTATGTGCTATGCTACATAATATGATCTTGCGAAAACAGCTGCAGCAGGACCAGCATAGGGCCGGGCCAAACAGCCCCCCACCATTGCCAAGGCCATCACAGGCAGAGCGTGACTCGGAGGAGGAACAACCTGAGCCTGCCCCAGTAGACAGAAGGAGGCGTGCCCAGTATGCCCTGGCCTTGGCAAAGAGGCAACGCATAGCACATACACTGGCTCAGTAGGAACCCTGGGAATGATACCCCTCTCTGACTCACTCATATAGTAACAGGGATGCCTAACATGACACAACCTGCTCTCAAACATGTACAGGGAAGTGTAATATGCATCCGACAGAGGCAGCCCTGCAGCACCACCTGAGGCATGAATGCTATGTGTTAAGTAATGTAACACCATGTACTATATGCACACCTGAGGACCCTGACTAACATCCTACCCTCACCAAGCATCATGCCACAACATGACAATGAGATGATCAAGTGCAATAATTGACGGAAGTATCGCAGATAGTCAAAGGGGATCCAATGTGTGCCAGTCTGGGATGACATGCTGAGCATGACATGATGCACCACCTGCTAGGACTGGCGTGCACCTATCAGTGCAGGCCGTATGGATACTGGCAAAGGCTGTTGTTACCCACAGTGTGCCCTGAATAGGTAAGGCTCAAAACACAAACCTATCTCCATAGGTATCAGAAGGGATAAGAATAAGATAAGGGATAAGTCGAAACAGCAAGATGCATGCAGTCTAAACTCACCCAGTATGGAGAATGGTGATATCTGCGCTGTAACAGAAAACTGAGCCAAGGCTCACAACAGCACCCTAACACTACCAGGTTACACCTCATACTGTGCTGTACAGCCTCAAAACATGGAACAAGCTACAAAAGGAGAGTGACTAGTAAGAATTGTCAAGGATAACCACACCCCCATGTTGGTACCACAACAAAAAGCAGCATGGACTAGCCATGGTCAAGTAACAGTGGCTAAAACTGCCCCCCAGTTTATAGCCTGCTACAGACTGCTGTCCCAACACCAGGAACTGCACCTGGCCTATGCTGGAATACATGAATATATCAAGTCCTCCAAACCACATTATATTGGGTGACTGAAAATACCGAGGCATAGACTGGGAGCATTATACTAACTCCAACAGTGTAGGACAAAAGTTCATAGAATCCATAAACCAAAAGGCCCAGGAACAACGTACCACTCCCACAAGAGGGGTAAGCATACTGGATGTGATAATCAGCAACATGGGTACTGGATGGCAAGATGAGAAGTGTATTGCTCACTTGTAAAACCAGACCATAGAGTAATCACACTGGATATACAAATCCTGACCACAGTCCCTGGCCAGAAAACCACAGTGGAAAACATGTGTTAAGCAATATTTGCACTCCTCCAAACTGATGTGGAATCCATTAAAGGTCCTGTGCAGGTGCAAAATATGGGCCACACCTCAGAACATGTAATACAGCCATTCCATGAACACTGCCAGGAATGCTTGGATTATGCAATCCTAAATTAAAACAAGACACAATGCCATACATGCAGGAATCTGGCATGGTGGACACCAGCCATAACCAAACCATGCAAGAGAATGAGGAAGCTACTACATGATAGAGCAAACAAACAATGAAGTAATCACTGATCAGTAGTATGGCAATAAAATCTGTCCACACATACAATCCACTAAGGCCAGCCACAACAAGTTGAATCTGTGAATCCTGAGGCAATGTTACACCTGCCCCAAGTACACAGACAACCCCCAACTCCACCCAAGAAATACAAATATATGTGAGAGATGCAACCATCAATCCAAAGTGGAGGCTGAGCTCCCTCAACTCAGTACTCCCAAAACTAGTCAGGAGGAGAAGGTAACCACACACACCACAAACACAGTCCCACATAGACCTATCACAACTGCAAACCAAACACATAAACACAGGAAAACATTCCCGGAGGCACAAATTACAAACACAGCACACCAACAGAGGCCTCTAAAGCAGACACCCAATCAAACAACCTCCAAACATAGCACATGCAACACATAGTACACAAAGCTGGTGTGCCAAACAGTCACAGGCCAGAAGGAGAAACAACATGCCTGATACAGTTGTAATAGGTGACTCCATAGTCAGACACACTGCTGTCCCACACACCAGACTGAACAAGGGAAAGGGTACAATAAGCTGCCTGTAGGCTGCCACAATACGCCACATAACAGAAGTATGCAGGTCACTCCAAAGCAAGTAGAAATATGAAGCAGTCATAGTCCATGCTGGTGTGAATGATCTGAGATGTACCTCCCTAGACTACATGAAAAGAGACATAAATGAGCTCTCTGATTATGTAGTCCAGGCCGGTATGACACTCACCATTTGCAGCATCCTACCCTTACCAAGAATAATGCCACAGTACAAACACGGAATGATTAGTCATAGCAAGTGGCACACTTACTGGTATCATTCCAAGGGGATCCAATGTCTGTCTGCTTGGGATGTCATGCTTGACAAGCCACGCAGCTGTTCTTGGGATGGCTTGCACCTGTTATCCCTGGGCATCTGAATATTGGATAAGGCCTTTGCCACCTCCATAGAGCCTTTTGTAGGCAAGGCTTGCTACAGACCACACTCACACACAGGAACCCCACCCAGCCGTCCTGAAGACACTGGACAGTATGAATGTCCCACCAAATACCAAACAAGGTACCACAAATTACCACATAGGTGGTAAACCATTATGTATGGAAGGAGTAACCAGGGACCTAGGGACACAAGTGGACAGTAACCTGTTATGTGACACCCACATTGCCAATGTGGCTAGGAAGACTGTCTACATTTGACACCGTATCAGGAAAGGATTCACATCTACGCCAACAGAGGTCATTGTGCCCCTATACTGTTCTCTAATCACACCCATAATCTAGTACAATGCCTCATATGGGATGTACCTTACCTGACACCTGCAGCAGTTAGAAAGACCTCAAAGGTACCTCACCAAGAGGATAAAGGGTCTCAAATATATGTCATATGCTGCCTGGCTGTAGACACCCCAGCTGAATGCAGTCACATACTGCCTACACAGAGGCATTGCATGCCTGTTGTAGAAGGCCATGCCCAACACAGGAGTAATGGACATGCTCCACCCCAGAAAACTCAAATCCATCGGAGCTGTGAGAATGAGAGATGTCAACCTCAACAAATAATGAAATAGGATGTGCTGGTGGGACAGATACATAAATCCAGAGGCTCCCCACACCCTGGACCAGAATCCCACTCCATGTTAGGCAGAGCCCCTCACTGACACTCTTCAACAGGAATCTTGCCAAGTGGATGGATGATTGTAGAGTTACACTGGGGTCTTCACTGTGTCATGTCCAGACAGAGGCACAGCAAAGCAAATCATAAATGGTCATAATATTCACATAGCAAGGGGTGGCAAAAGCCACACACACTCTGGCTAGGCTAACAAATGCCCTAGGGTGGATAGCCTAGTATGAACCTATGAAGATACAAATTGTACAGGACACTAAGGATAATCCCAAGGCTTTCACAACTGATGGTAGGAACCATGTTGGGAATTCACAGATATGCTCTGACTCACACAAATATCACAAACACACACACATATTGCCAACATACATCCTGACAGGTGCAGTGCAACCCCAAATGCAGAATATCTATCCCAGCAGACTGCTGGCCCCCTGACATTGCAGATGCTGAGGTAACAGCCAACATCTACAAAGCAAAACATACAGCAGCAATGGTATGAGATGGTGTCCTGGGCTTAGTGCAACATGGACTCCAAGATGAATGGAATGCCAAACCACACTACTGCTCAATGTCAGCCTTACCACAGAATATGTACCCAAAGAGCAGTGTACAACAGTGGTCCTTCTCAACAAAGGTGTTGCCTGAATGGATACTGAAAACTACTACCCCAGAATCCTGAGAAGCTCGGTCTGCACAGCTATGGAAAGGATCAGCATGTACCACAGACATAAAGATATTGGGGACCTACTGACACTGGACCCTACCCAGTGTGGCTTTCTTAAGTGCAAATCCTGCCCCTAAACATGTTTGACTCAATTGAAACAGTCATTAAGGTCATTGATGAGGGCAATGTGGTCCACACAGCGTAGCTGGACCTTGCAAAGGCTTCTATACAATACCCTATGTGTTCATTATAGATAAGCTCACCAGATTAAATATAAACCCCTATGTCAGTAGAGGGGTTGCAAACCAGACCAAGGACAGAACAGACATGGTCAGACATGCTGCAGCCATTTCAGACTATAAACCAGATATAACTGGCATCCCACAAGGCTTGGTCCTGGGATCTCCCTCGTCTGGTATATATGTCCCATAGGTACAGGCAAACATGGAAGGACGGTGTCCGAACATGTTTGCAGAGGACTACAAACTGCTCACCACATATGATCCACCAGCTTACACAAGCATCCCACAAAAGGGCCACATAGAAACAGACAACTGGTGCCATAGCCATGTCAGCAAGCTAATTGCAGAAACGTGTATAGTCAACCCCCGTGGATATCCTGCATTGGACAAACATGTGCTGTAGTGTTTACAGAAACATACCATATACCCACCTAATCATGAAGGTTGTCAGATCTAGATAAGGGGAGGTCATTGTGGCTCTGCAGTCATCCTTCATCAGCGGTACAATTGACTACAATAGCCCCTGTGGGATGTACCTCAGCAGACACCTCCATCAACCGTAAAGTCCCCAACAGTACCTCACCAGGAGTATCAAAGAGCTTGCACAGATGCCATGTGTTGCCTGTGTTGCTGGTATCAATAAACATGCTGCACCTTGTACAATCTGAATGGCAGTGAGCTATGCACATGAGCAACCTGAACCCCAGCACTGACTTACATAAGACAAGCTGTACTGCATGATCCATAACACAGAAGCCACCCCCACCCATGAGTGAACCCCCAGTACAGGCTACCCATAGAGTCACTTATCAATCTGCCTCAATAGGAATCTTGATGAGTGGATGGGAGATGGTAGCTTTATCCTGGGTATCACTGTCATGTCACAGGTAGACAGAGGCACAGTATACTAACCATGACATATGTCATGGCAAACTCCACTTACAATGTGTGTTGAAGGACAAACACACTCTCCAACTAGCATTAGACATGGACTAGGGCACATCGCTAGTGTTTGCAAATGTACACCTATGTTGTGGAATACACTACCAATGCTGGACAAGCCTGGTTTAAGTAGTTCATATCTGAACAGAATGCAACATGGTCAGATGTACACAACTGGCCCCTAACCAGGCTGTTGTGCCCACTATCGAAATGTAAAGCAGTGATAGCACTAAAGCCCAAGATACTGTCCACCACAGTCAAAGTACTACCAGTACACTATACAGTACTACAGTGTTAGGTCAGTGTGAAAGGATGTTGACAACTGTATGCAAAGTATCCCATGCAAACACTGCAGGCACAGTATAATCCTGTTGTGTTCACACACAAAGCAGTTGTACAGTAACTACACAACATGACACACAACACACAACCATAAACGGGTGATATTTGTTGAAGTTCACACTCATCCACAAATGTGGTGGGCTGCAGAGTCCAACATATGGAATGCTCACACTGGGCATGCTCACACACTTTGATAAATGAGACCTATGTCAGACAACATGCAATGGGAAGGCTGAACTGGGCATGCTCACACACTTAGGCCAAATCTCAGTTTAGCAGTTGGACACACATCTGGTATTTTTATGTGTTATTCCAGGAACCAACCACATTACAGCAGTCTGCCCAGTGCACACAGTTAAATGACTACAGAGACATACGTGATATAGTGGATTCCTCCCATATGCAAACATCTTCCACAGATGCACAAGTTGTTCATACAAACATGGAATGCTACGGCAATAAAGATGTGTAAACAGTCTATCAGCAACAAATAATGTGCATTTGACAATTCAACATATGGGTGTAGAGGTCAACACTAGGCTGTTTGCCCTAGGGAATGACAGCTTAGCCAGAGTGTGCTTGGTGTCTGCCTCCCCACAGGATGCACAGTCCCCTTTCTAAACACCGATTATGTCAGCACCCAATATGTACAGCAGGAGAAAAGAAACTTTCCAGTAATGCGAATAGCGCGCTCTGCTAATGTGTCTGTCACAAGTGTCATAACATAGTTAGGTAGGGGTTTGAATCCTGCAAATGCTCAGTGTGTGTGTGTGTGTGTGTGTGTGTGTGTGTGTGTGTGTGTGAGTGGGGTTGGTGTGTGTGTGTAAGTCTGTGGGAGAGAAATGTCCCTTTTGGCAACTAGGTGAACAGACTACAGGATGCACATTTCCCTTTCTAAACACTGATGATGTCAGCACCCTATAAGTACAGCAAGAGAAGGAAAACCTCCCAGTAATGCGAATAGCGCGCTCTGCTAATGCGTCCGTCTCAAGTGTAATAATATAGTTAGGTAGGGGTTTGAATCCTGCAAATGGCAAGTGTGTGTTTGTCTGAGGGGGGTTAGTGTGTGTGAGGGAAATGTCCCTTTTGGTAACTAGGAGAACAGACTACAGGATGCACATTTCCCTTTCTAAACAATGATGATGTCAGCACCCTATAAGTACAGCAAGAGAAGGGAAACCTCCCAGTAATGCGAATAGCACACACTGCTAATGTGTCCGTCTCGAGTGTCATAACTTAGTCAGATAGGGGTTTGAATCCTGCAATTGTCAAGTGTGTGTTTTTGACTGAGGGGGGTTAGTGTGTGTGAGGACAATGTCCCTTTTGGCAACTAGGTGAACAGACTACAGGATGCACATTCCCCTTTCTAAACACTGTTCAGCTGAAGGCCATGGCTCTGGCACAAGTTGTCTGTTTCTATGATGCCCCTTTGGAAGATGCTTGTGTCGGCTGGAGAGTCGATTATGGTGGCCAGTTCGCAGTCATCTGCATATTTGGTCAGCCACAGTCCATCCATGTTGGCCTGTACCTCCAATAAATATATACCAAACAAGAGAGGTCCCAGGACTGAGCCTTGTGGGAAACAACTCGTAACTGGTTTGGAGTCTGGCATGGCTCCAGCAATTCTAACCATGTGGGTTCTGTCCTTGAGCCACTGTGCAATCCATCTAGTGACATAGGGGCTTATATTTAAGCTGGTGAGCTTCTCTAGAATGCCCAAGTGGGGTATTGTTGTGAAGGCTTTTGCGAGGTCCAGGTAGGCTGTGTGAACCACCTTCCCCTCGTCAATGGCCTTGGTGACTGTTTCAAAGAAATCAACCAGGTTAAACATGGTAGTGCTGGTGTGCTCTCAGTAGCCCTGAACCAGGCATCTGTTACTGCACAGATATCGATGTTCTCCATGCCAACGAGTGTTTTGGGTGCATGCATCTGGAGGTTTAGACTTCTGGCGTTGGGTAGCATTACTCTTAGTTTCTTATCCCTTTGATACCTATGAAGGTGGGTTTGTCATTTGAGCCTTGCCTAACATAGGCACTATGGGGGTAGCAAGAGCCTTTGCCAATATCTGAAAGCCCAGGGTGACAGGTGCAGGCCGTCCTAAGCACTAGCGAAGCAGGTAGTTCAACAGAAGATGAATATGTGAAGGTGTAGTGCCTATGATTAGTTAGCAGTAGCATATATGACTGCTCATGTGGACACATGCCAGGTAAGTCATATGCACTGTGTCACAGGCAATGTGCATGTGAACAGGACAAACAGTGACATCCTGTCAAGTGGGACATGGACATACATATAGTAAGCTATGCAGATGGCACTAGTAGTCCACAGAAGCTCTATAACTATGCATTGCAGGTGTGATCAGTATTCCAGGGTAATTGCAAGCAAACATGCATGCAAACAAAGCTACAGTAAACAGGGCTGCATGTAGTCCATTGAACAACAAACAAGCTGTACCATTTCCAGCAGGTAACACTGCAAATATGCAGGCACTATGCACATGTACATGGAAATACATGGGTCAGATGGCTAGGGTCCAGTCTCAGTGCACACAAGTGTACAGACCATGTACTGTCAGGATGTACAATAACTGGATGGAAACCCATGTGCTCATACCTGCAGTAATACACAAGTCAAATAACAGACACTGAGCCTTCACTCAGTGGTTCCATACTTAGTAGGATGTATGCTACCTGGCCTGCCACCACAGTATTCCTGACATATATGGGGACTCTCCCTCCTGTGACAGTTATGTGTGTTGGGGCTGTCTAGCATGGTATGAGATGTGAGCATGCAGTGCTAGGGTGCTCCTGTGTGTGTCCTGTACCAGTCATGTAGTACTGCACACATATCAACTTCCTCAAACAGCTGCATTGCAGAGTCCAGTGTGGGCAACATGCCACTTGCAATTTACATGTCCATCATTGTGTATTACTACATTCATTACCTTATCCCCTGTGCTACCTATGTATGTAGCCTTCTGTTGACATCATTACCACCAGTATGCCAACATGAGCAGATGATACACTATGGTACTTATCATGGGTGTAGACAATAGGACATGACAATCACACACTTACTGCATCAGGCATGCTGTGATATACCCACAATTAATTCAGCACACAGTACTGTTAACAACATGATACTATTACTACACATCTATGTGGTCACCCTGTGCATCAGCAACATGTTAACCTGTACCTGCACAGTTGTTACAGATTGCAGGAGGTGACACAGTTTCATCATATGCACAGGGTGTGAACTTGGTATGCCTGAGTCAGCCACCGATACCACCAATTGACATGTATGTGTATGTGTGTTGGTGAGGGACAGCAGTAGAAGGTGGGGCAATGTTGATGCAGTGTGTGCGTGTATGCGGTAGCCCTAGGTGTTGTCAATTCGCATGTGTGTATGGATGCACACAGTTCCACCTCATGGCTGCCATATACTGGTGTTTGTGGACAGCCACAGACTGTACCTGCCAGGTCATACAGATGAGTGTCTCTGGCCACGGACACGGTACCTGTGCCTTGCAGGGGTGCTACGGACTGTATCCAGTACCAACCCAGACTGGGTACTGTCATCAGAAGCAGGTGTTCGTTGACTGGACACAGATCCCTGTCGGGCCTGGCCAGAGCCACGTGCATGTGGTCTCCTGGGGCGGTCTGATGACAGCACAAACCCAGCATTGCTGGGGCTGCTGCTGGCACTACGGGGGCGGCCGCGGCCCTGCTGTCCGCGACGACTGCCAGCTGCTGCTGTTGCTGGCATATGGCCACGTCGACGCCTCAATCGCCCACCATCGCCCTGGCTCATGGACATGTAGCTGTGGAACCGGTCTAATATGTCCCCACAACATCTGTCTATGACATCGGTGAAATCATGGATGGCAGCCGCAATGTCACGCATACTGTCAGTCATGGTTGTGCGACATGCTGTCAGCTCCCTCAGACCCTGTCTGGTGTACCGTTCCATACGTGACTGTGCCTGCATGACAGCCCAAAACATAGCTGAGGTTATAAGACCTCTGTGGGCACGTCTGACAGAGGCAGTACGCCCATGGATGCTCCCACGAGAACCTCCTGGACATCTGTCTGTGTGGTACCATCTCTGGGCCATGCCCATGGCTGCTGTGTGGGGAGGCATGTCCCACAGATACCACATGACCCTGGTCAATGCCCACTGTATGCTGTCCATCACCTAGGGACATTGGTGACAAAGGGTGTATTGGCAGGATAACTGTGTGCATTGATTGGGTCGACAGCTGTGTACTGTCAATCGGCTGACCAATGGCGGACCCTGGCATACTTTCCTGTGCCATTACATAGATGTCATCATTATCAGTACCCACGGCACCTGATTCAGGTTCCCTGCTACATGACACCAGAGCAGCAACATAACCTGTGGGAGGGAAACAGGAAACACAGTTTACAATGTCTACACATTACCAGTGATGCACACATGCACAGGTGCACACATGCACAGGTGCACACAGTTTCACACAATTGTACAGTACTCAGTATGCGTGATATCAACACACAGACACAGACACACCTACATGCATACAAAGAGCACTACTAAGTGAGCCAAATAGTACTATTACTATCAACACTATTACAGGAATTGTTAATACATACTCACCAGCATGGATAGGCTGCATTGCTGTTATACCAGAGGGTCCTGCAGACGAGAAGAAACTAATGTCAGTGGGCACAACTGTGCCATTGTTACTGAGTATGATACAGGTCAGTAGTACAACAGTCGCCTTTCACAGGTCAGCTGCTAATATTGAGGATATCACACTTGCACATTAAATACTATGGTGACAGCTACAAACCAAGGACACACCTCACACATGCATTAACTACCAGTGTACACAACAGTCAACTATACATATGGCATATTACCTGCACGTTCACTGTCTTGCTGCTGCGTGGCTCCAGCCTCCATCATAATGCATGTCTGCTGCTCTTGTTGTTGCTGGCGGACTGGAGCCACTACACTCATGAGTAGTCCCTCCAATCTGGTGAGTGGGGGATGTGTAGCCACCCCACCACCTGTGGCGACCTGTTGCCTGTGGATATCCGACGTACGCTGACGGACATGTCTGATTAATTCACTGCAGTGATGTCGTACCTGCTCATATGTCCTATTATGCGTGCCTACGTCATTTACCCGACGGACAAGGTCTTGCCACAGTGCAGCCCTCTCCTGCTAATTCTGGCTGGTGCGGGAAAAGAGTATTGCATAATCCCGCACCAGGCTCCGGTGTATCTCCTCATCCTCAGCTGTGGAGTAGGTGGGATTCCGCGGGTGGGACATGTACCTGAGAAAGAAAATAACCTGGTATCAGCAATACATGTCAGCAGAATTTGGCACACATACTACACATGCTACTCGACTGTTATGATACAACATATCTCACATATGTAGCATCTGTCTGTCTACTGGTGGATACACATGTAGATGGCCAGGTATCAGTGCTCAGCCAGCAACTGTGCAACAGTACCTGGCACACTCCATACAACATACTACCAAACCCCAGCAGTCAGAACACTGATTCAGGTCAAGAGCACCTCCTCACTCTGGGGGTTTGTATCTATGTACTGTATGGCCTACATCATCAACTACTGTGAGCTGACCACACACTGATTGCCCTGGATATACATATCCCAACTCCACCACCAGCACAAACGACTATAGTGCATAACATTACAGATACAAACTTTACACTTTGTAACAGTGACATGGTATCCTTTCAGCCCACTGGGCCAGTGGCAGATACAACCCACAATGCTGACCCCTACACAATTGCTTTCTACAGACATCTCCGAGAATGCATGGATCGTGCAATCCCATATATGACCAAGACATTCTCCATAAAGGGACAGCATCCTGTCTGGTGGACCCCAGCCATAGACAGATTGTATTACAGAAGATGGAAGCTACTGCAAGACAGAGCATAATTCCATAAAGGGAGGGCATGTCTGAGCAGCACTAGTAAGGATCTATTTTCCATCATACAAAATCCATGGGCAACTTTGAGAGGGAAATCAAGAGGGACACTACAGATAACCAGAAGGCCTTCTTCAGTTATGTTAGCAACCTGGTCAGGATCCATCCTCTATGCCCATAGTTAGTACACAACAACAAATATTTCACTGACAACACAGATATCGACAACATTGTGGCAGACAGGTTTAGTGCAGGTGTCACCCCGCCCTCTCCCCCAAAATAAGACATAGTTATCCCAGCTGACTGTAACCTCCCTGTCATCACAGATGTCCAGGTGAGAGCCACCCTCAGGACAGCAGAATACACAACATGAATGGGACCTGATGGTATCCCCAGTTGCATGCTACATAAACTCTGACAGGAGCTAAACACACATATAGAAGTGCTATGTAACACTAGCCTGACTACAGGATATGTACCTGTACACTGGCACAGCAGCAGTGGTTCCACTCCACGAAGGAGGCACCTCAACATACCAATACAATACAATACAACACAATACATTACATTACAATACAATACTATACAATATGCTATTGTCCCTGGGACTACAGCAGTGTACTGTTCTGCTACCCTGACCATTGTGACACATGTGGTGTGATGGTACCTGCTGCTGTCACACAGTTACACAGGGTGACTCATATGGCACATTACCTATCTGACTAACATTCAGCAGGGGTATGTGTGACATGTACTCATGGGGAGTCTTGCTTCTTAACACTGTGTGGTTTATTGCAGGGTATGTCTTATCTGTGGGTAGGAACTCTTACCTCCACATGTGCACTCTATTGCAGTGGCACGGACGACACACAGCAGACATTTAGGTTGTGGATGGTGTGAGGTGTTACTATGGTTGTTGGACATCTGTCATGGGTGTGACTTACATATGTAAATCCGGGAGTGGTAACCTCTATGTGGGTAGCATATGTGTACTCTGTGGTGTTGTCAGTCACTGTGCATTGGTAATGTGTTTGAGTGCATTGTGACAGTGTTGTACAAGTCACTGTGTCCTTCTCCATATCTGTAGCTGTCATGTGAGGTCCATACCATGGCATCCATTATCTGGTGTGGAGGGGTACACCGACCTACATGTCCATAGCTGACACACCATGTTCGCTGACACATACCATGTGCAGGTATTCCAGGGATAGTGTGCCATTGTGAATATCATTGGGGCCACTATTGTACACATTTATGACCCTGTTCACCCCTGACACATGCAGTGGTGGGCAGCCAATCACATATCTGGTGGTTACTGGTGTAGGTGATCTGGAATGTGGTATGGTACTCTGGTTTTGACACTGGTGTTCACTCCATGCCTTTGTCACCAGGCACCTGTTGCAATACATCTGTACACATGTGCCTCACTCAGAATTTATATACATCTCTCTCTCTCTCTTTATATATATATATATATATATATATATATATATATATATATATATATATATAGATATATCTATATGTATATATATATATATATATATATATATATATGTATACATATACACATATACATATTGATGTACATATATTGCTATAGATGTGGAGGGGACACAGAGGGGTGTGAGTGACAGAGGGGTGGAACAGGCTGTGTTGCAGGTCATCATATATAGTCATACCTGTAGATAGTCAGATCAGTCTGTCTATGTATATGTATCTACATATATCTATATCTGTATGTGTGCATTACATAGACATGTTTGTACAATATTCTATCTACATCTGTCTATGTATTCCTACATCTCTCTCTCTATGTATGTATACATATATAGATATATATATATATATATATATATATATATATATATATATACACACATACATATGTTGACATACATACGTATCCATATGTTAGACAGGTATATCAACATATTTGTCTACCATACTGTATACATACACTAACATACTGCTAAACATACATAACTGTGAAAACTACTTTGTACATGGCACTACAACCTACAATCAACCAACATTGATATGTGCACATAGATGCTCTCACATACAAATGTATGTACAGCCTTCACTGATAGTTGCTGTATGTCCCCTGCCCTTTACACATCTTCATATACATATGGATACAGAACAATGACACATATGGAGGGCTCACAGTATGTAGACCTTTATAGTATTACTTTACATTACCTGTGTTTGTCACAGCTGCTTGTGTTGCTGTCTGGTTCTCTGTCCTGCTGCTCCACTTCCCAGTTGTCAGCTTTCAGGTAGCTGTTGCTGAACAACTTGTTTGTGTCTGCTTAACTGCAGTTTTCTCTGTCTCCCTCTCTCTCTCTCTCTCATGTCCTTCTCAGGGTGCAATGAAAGTATTGCATGTGTGGACTGGGAGTACAGCATACTTTTGTAGGTATCTGCATATGCCCATGTGATGGCCTCTGCACCAATTGTTAGCCAGCATTTGCTAATTGCATGCAACAAGTTGTGTAGTGATTGCAGTTCTCACTGTGATTTCAGAACAGTGCTTTAAAAAGGTATGTGAGATAGGCGTAGCCCTTTCAGATTTTAAGGGGAGGGACCATGCTGTTATGCTGTGGACAATGTTCTGTGAGTGTAAAGGTTAGTATCTCTCTCATATTTCCAGGTGTGTTGTAGATTAACATTACTCCATTCATTTCTCCAGTTTACTGTACTAACTGTGTATGTACACAGACACCTACAACTACTACTACTGTTAATGTGTGTGTGTGTGCTTTCCTTTCACTTTTGCTTGCACTTTGTTGCTAAGGCTTCAATAGTTGCCCTTTACAGTCACTACTTGTATGCCTGCTAGGTGTCTTGACTGTAGTGTGCTGCTGTAGCTTTCCTATTTTCCATGTACATTCACATCTTGGAATGCTTGCTATATCTGCTAGGGTGTTACAGCATGCAGTGTGGTCTGGCCATGGTGTGGGCCTTAACATCTATTAGGGTATTTGAGTATGCTGATGAGCAGGCCCCAGAGACTTTCAGGTTCATCTGTTATGTGCCTCATGGAATGGTACATATCAGTGGGGTACACCCATTAAAATGTCTGGTATGCTGCAGTTGTGACTGTGGGTTAGCATGAGCATATGTATTACTACACTTTTTCTGCCATGCAAGTGATGAATACTTTCAGGACTCCATAGTTACCATTGCATGTGTTACACCTTTCTGCCTACTGTTTGTACATTTCACATGGGGTCTGTGGGGCATCCCTGTAAGTCATTCACTGTTGCTATGTCTAGGCTCTTAACTATTCAAATATGGTGGTGTCAGACCCGTCATGTGTACAGATATTTGCAGGTTGTCCACATTTCTGCCTCATATTTTGGTCAATATCTCATGCACACCTTTTCTGGCAAGTCACTCTGGGCTCAAGTCAGAATATGGTGACAAACATTCAAGTTTCAGACTGCATACCCTTTCAAACATCCCACAAAGTGCAGACCCTGTTACTCTCTGAACTGTCTGTGTTTGTTGTAACATTATTTGTAATGTGTCCCTGGTTTTGGGCCTTTGCTCCACATATTTTATTACTTGGTCCAGATGTATTCCTGTAAGAGGTTGTGGGGTATGGGCAGTGCTTATCCTGCTGTGAGTATGTGTGTGGCTTGCAAGGTGCTATAGTGACATTATTACCTACTAGCTTCCAACTAGCATGGCTGTTTCTGTTCACACACTACTATTATGGAAATCCACTAGTTTTGATAGTAATTCTAAATGGCATGCTTTGTGTACTACACATCTATATTCCCTTTACATTCATTCCTACTATTACATGATATATTTATTTTAGCACAATGTTCTTGTATAAGAGTCATGGCTTAGTGGTAAGTCATGCAGACTACTGTTTCCAAGGTCCTGGGTTCGGGACTCACAGTGGGATTTTATTTTGCTTTTGAACTGAGTACAGCACCTGTCAAAGTGACTAAGGCACTTTTAAGCAGTTGTAAGCGGGTTAGCGCTGGTTTGCGCGGAGCTCACGCATGCGCACTGGCGTTTAGCTCCGTGCATACAAGCGCACACCCACTTGCAACTGCTTAAACGTGCTTACTCTTGCGCACACCCGCGCTATTTTCTTTGAAAGAAAAGAAAATGGGGAGACAGGAAAGTGGTGAAAAAGGGGTCACAAAGAGGGTAAGACAGTAGGGAAACAAGCTTGGGATGTGCAGGTGGGATGTAGGTAAGGCCCATAGCTGCCCATTTCTTCATCAGCAACAGCTGTGCATATGTATGCAATTTGGTGTGACATTTGAAACCTTCCACCCCGACAGAGGTGTCAGGACAACAATAATACTTGTTGTACAGCCAATTGTAATTGGTAGGTTCCATGTCCAGTAGACATGTGTGCGGAATGGGCAGCTATGTATGGGGCATAATTTTTTTGCGGGTACAGAGTGCCTTTTTTTTTTTTTTTTTTTTTCAGGTGAGAGTGGTATGTCAGGTGAAGGAAGTCGGTACAGCTGGGGAGGTAGGTTGGGTAGGTAAACAGCCAAGACAAACAAGACGCATACAGGGGCGGTGTATGACACGTGTGGGGGGGTTACGCAATTGACGGGGACAGAGGTTTGGATATCCAGAGCCCATGAGCCCACAGATGGCAACAGTGGAACTGATATCACCACCCATAGGCAGTTGCCACTGTTCCTTCACTGTCCAGGACGGGGCTGTGCTGGGGGCTGTGCAGACGGGGCAACAGGCATGCCCGTTAGTTGCGCCACCTGTGCCTCGAGCTGGCATAGGGGCTCAAGAACAGAGTCCCGAATCTCCCTACGCACCACAGTCCGGATGCTACGGAGGGTGAGTGGTGGTTCTCCTCCGGCCACACTTGCAGAGGGGGGGTGAGCACCATCCCCTGAAGCGCTTCCACCCACAGGTGGCACAGGGCCACCGGAGGAGGGTCCGGACTCGGCACTAGTGCCAGGTGCACTCGCCAGCTGAGGTGGGAGAGGTGGGTCCGCTGGAACCCGCCTTCCCTGTCGTACTATGTTTTGCATTATGTCATGACAGTTTGGGTTAGTGACATATAATACCATTCACAATTAGTTGTAACAGCATGCATTAGTATTCCCATTAACCAAACACCCAGATATTCACACCATTGAACAGCGTGCATAACACATGCATAATTTGAACAGCAATACACAGTCCAACAACATGCAGGGTTAACTGATGGCAACAGGCCATCAGGTGTGGATGTATGAACAGGGCAGATGCATCAACAGACATGCAAATATATATGACCCAACAGGACAAACGTCCAGGGGTGTTAATTGTGATTGCACATACCATTTTCACGTGGAATGGGTTATATGTGGTTATAGGGTGGGGTGAAGACAGTAATATTAACACCTTCGAATAACAATACATATGCTGTACATTTCTAATAGCTACAGTTATATACACACTACTGTTCTAACTACAGTTTCCTATATGATAACTATTTCAACTTGGTGATAGGACTGTTACTGCAACATCAATATACATTTTATGGTTCTTCATACACATTCATATCTAGCTTTGTTCAGCTACATCATCCTGCTACATTTGCTTTATATAGCTGTAGACAAGTGTGGATGTTTGGTATATCAGACAAACATCCTATCTGCATATTGCAGACTGAGAGCAACATATCCAGATTTTGGGATACACATTCCAGATGCAGCAACACTTTGAACAGATTTTGCTGTTTGGTTTTGAATCTCACATGCATTTCATTCTATCTTGACTGCAGTATACTTTATTCAGGGGTTATTACTACTGTATTGCTGGATTCATGACACTTTCTCACACTCTCTCACTTGCTTTCATTTTACTATTCAGGATGGTACTTCTAGGCTTTATTGACATGTTTTACCAGTAGTTATTACAATCCTTTCCAGCAGTCTCACTTCTGTCATGTTTCAGTATTTCCATAGGGATATATTTCACACGTGATTTCATCATCTTCTGCAGCTATACTTTTCAGCCTCCTGCAGGTTGTGCACTATTTTCTTACAGGCAGGGCAATTTTATTTCAGAATATATGTTGGACAGTTTCATGTTTAGGTTAAACTTACAGGCTGAAACACACTTTTGTAATCAAGCAATACTTGCATACACTTTCAAACTGTTACTTGCAGATTTTATTCCTTACTGACTACACTGCACTCTTTTGCTGACTGTCATACTTTTATATTTCTTTACAGTTACTGGTAGTGGATTACTGACCTGCCTGGTGGCGCAACTGCACCAGCCTATCGCCATAGGCTCTGCGGTTCGCAGAACGGACACCTGCAGCTGTAATATAAATGAAGTAATATTGGAATACACATCTCCATAATATCAGCTAGTTTAATTTCTTACATACATAATTAAATGTTACTTAGTAGTGGGGCATTGGGTGTTTGCCGGGCCTCCTGGATCCAAAGGTTCAGTTGGTCCTGCTTGCGTCTCTTCAGGTCCGCATGGTGGTGATGGACCTGCTCACCAGTCCTTGGAATCCCTGTGGCACTGGTGAGATCATGAGCCAACCAGTCCCATGCCTCAGCCCTGTATGCTCCCCAGAGGACCTGGCCCTGCATGAGTTGGGCCTCATGATTATGGACTAGGAGCCAGACCATGTACCTGGACTCCTCAACACCCCACCTCTGTGCTCGAAAGTGACTACCCTCTCCTACTCCTGTCATTCTGCCTGCAGGTCAGTTCTACAATCGTTTATGCTGTGTATTCCCACCTATGGGGCTTATATAGTCTGTTTTCCCACATATCTGTGATTGGCCATTTTGGAATTGTATCAACTTCAGTAAACCTGCATTGTCATGCTCTAGTTTGTATTCATTCCTATATATTAGCTATTATTGCATTTACAGGTACTGCTGTCATGGCTTAGTGATTCTGTACCTTGACTATGGTGTATAGTATCCTGGGTTCGAACCTGGCCACTGCTTTTTATTTTTCATGACTGTCTAGACATGCTGAGGGGTGTGTCTGTTTAAAGGCAGTTTTGATACGGCTTGCTCAACGTTGCCCGTCGGTTAGCTTGTTTGCGCGGTGCGCATTTCCGTGCAAATGGGGTACGCTGGTTTAAGCCTCATTTGGCTATCGGCACGCATATTACGCTCAGCTCAGTTACGGGCACATAGATTTAGCATGTTAAACCACTGCTCAGCTACGGGAACTCATTTTGCGCCAGTTAAACCACTGCTCATCTATGGGCACATGCACTCACTCTGTTAAACTGTAGCTCAGCTATGAGCACATCTGGCATTTTTTCTTCTTTTGTTACCTCACATGTCTTCAGTATAAATGGGCAATTTCATTACATTTTACATATATTGGGGTTTTATGTGTACATATTTGTCAGGGACTTGTTTCCTGCTTATTTTGAAAAAAAAAAAAATTGGTGTTGTGGGGGCTCAAACCATGAATGCCTGCTCTTCAGCCAACATCTCTACTGCTACGCTATTGCTTCCTGGCTTATTTTGCATATTTAGTTCTTATATGCTTTCCCACTGACTGCTAACAGTAGCTGCGCTACAGGCACGCCAGCATAAGCGAGCGCACTCATGGTTAAACATCTTTACAATTTTAAAAAAATATATAACATGTTCATTTATATATATTTTATGTTCATAGTCTGTGGGGCATGTGTTGTGTTGTGTTTATTCACATTTCCGTGGACTCTGTTGTGGGTGTTTACTTTGGGCACTTTTACACTTCTGGGGGCGTGTCTGCTTGCAGGGCTCAGCCTACGGACACGCCCCCTACTGTCTTACACGGACCATGTTAGACTTAGGTGTGATTCAGCATGCTCTCATGAATATGCAAAGCATGCTGACATCACTCCGTTTAACTGCAGCCTCCGTGTAAGAGTTATAACTCTTTTATGGAGGCTTCGTGAATCCTGGGGTTTGTCTTGCAGCACAATAAACCACTCCCATGCCGGATAAAAAGTATATATATATTTAGAAAGCTTGTGAGGAAATTATTACTCTATTTTTGTTTTACTTGGATCGCTTATCTGTGTTCTTAACAAAGGATTTTCGACTGGAAACAGACGTTCTGCCTTGCTTGGATTACTTTCGAATACTTAGTAATGCTGTAGAATTATATATTTTCTATTATTACTTTTTGACTTGACAGGTTTACGTTCGCTACTTCTACTACTATTGTCTGATCTGATTAATATACAGTGATTAACTAGAAATATATGGAGTGAAAATCTTCCACACAGAGAAGTTTCTTACACTGTTTTGTTTTTTTTGTTTTTTTCAAATCTGAAGTGACAAACTTCATGACACTAATGCAGACAGGAGCTGAAAGTTCGACTGCTGAATCCTACACTAAGGCACTGTACGAGTACATCCACTCGTGCATGACTCCCTGCCATCCCAAATAGAACCAAGATGCTCTCCTCCGAAAAAAGGAAGCCAATCTGGTGGTCTCCTGCCATAAACAAACTATACAACAGAAGAAAGAAACTGTTGCAAAAAAGAGGAATATCGCAGGATGCAAAAAACTCCCTTACCAGCCTCAGTAAGAAGCTGAGATCCCTCATAAAATCCTCCAAAGCTAGTTATGAAAATAAAATTGCCAAAGATTCCAAAGACAACCACAAGGCATTCTATAGTTATGTCACGAATCTAAATGGCAATGCTCAGATATGCTCTGAGCTACAATAAAATGGCATTAAATATACCGATCCAAGGATATTGCCAATATCCTGGCAGATAAATTTAGTGCCAACTTCACCCCCCTCTCACCCCATAAAGGGCCCATCTCAATACCAAAAGATTGCCAAATTCCGGTAATCACAGCCACACAGGTAGAAACCACACTCTCCAAAGCTAAGAATACAGCATCCATGGGACCAGATGACATCCTGGGCTGTGTACTACATGAACTATAAAATCGACTGGCACCTCACCTAAGTGTCATGTTTAATCATAGCCTTAACCTCAGGCTTCGTGCCCACTGAGTGGCACACAGCTACAGTTATCCCACTCCACAAGGGGGGATCCACCTTGGATCCTGGGAACTACTGCCCCATCAGTATGACGAGCCTGATCTGCAAGTGCATGGAACACATTATCATGGAACTTATAAACAAAGACATTGGCAACCTTCAAACACTGGACCCCACCCAGTTTGGGTTTGTGAAGTGCCGATCTTGTCTCCTGAACCTGACTAACTTCTTTGAATCAGTCTCCAGAGCTGTGAACGAGGGTAAGGCAGTCCACACAGCCTATCTGGACCGCGCCAAGGCCTTTGACACCATCCCCCACTCTGGAATCATAGATAAACTTATTAAGCTGAGTATAAATCCCTATGTCACTCGATGTGTTGCCGTCTGGCTTACTGACAGAACCTAGACTGTAAAAGTAGCCGACTTCAAATCCAGCTCCAGATAAGTGACAAGGGGAGTACCTCAGGGTTCAGTCCTGGGACCGCTCTTGTTTTCCATCTACTTCTCTGAAGTACAGGCCAACACTAAGGGAGACTCTGGCTAACAAAGTTTGCAGATGACTGCAAACTGGGAGCCATTACTGAATCCCCAAATGATGTGGATATTCTACAAAAGGGTCTTAAAGAAACACATGCTTGGTGCCAGAGCCATGGGCACAAGCTTAATGCCAACAAATGTATAGTTATCCCCTTTGGGAAAATCATGTACCCATTAATTACCACATAGGTAGCATTACACTAAACACTGAAGGCGTGATGACAGACTTGGGGACACAGGTGGGCAGTGGTCTCACT